>NW_027332426.1:2534452-2598134 GCF_000442705.2 Elaeis guineensis
AAATGCGGCCGGATCTGTCTCTTCTACCTCGTCTTCTTCGCCAACCTGGAAGCTGCAACGCCTTCCCTCTTGTGGGCTTTGAGACTCTTGGCTGACATCCAATCCGCGTCCACGTCCATATCGGCAACGAAGGAGGGACCGAAGAAACTCCCGTGCAAAGTGAGATCCCCGAAGGGGGGAGGCGGGTTTAAATAGGCGATGGGGTCTGGTGCACTAATGATGCAGGACTCTTCTGGCCAGTCCTATAACCACCGCGTGGCCCACTCACTGTGGCAGCGGCTGGAGATGGCCGACAGTTGGTAAAACCATTATTGCATCGTACTGGGGCAGCGCTCCCAGCGAAAATTCCAAAAAAAAAAATCTTTTCCGAAAAAGCTTCAGTACCAGCGTGCCGAACATCAAAATATCTGACAACCACCGAGTGCAGAAATCGAGGGCAACTTCGACCGTGAGAATTCTCTGTACTTCATTCGGAACCCGAACTCGAAAGTAGGGAGACTGGTGTTGGGTATAAAATACCCCGGCCGAAGTTTGTAAAGGACCGACCCTTCCAGGACTTTTCCGACTTCCGACCTTATGTGGCATCTCTCTGAACCCCCTCGACTGTCCGAGCTTCCATAATACCATCCGAACTTCTCCAACAATGAGCTTCTCCATCCATCTACCGGGCCGCTCCAAAGGCTCTCTGGGCCTCACTATCAGCCGACCTTCTACAGTGATCAACTATTCTCCGAACTTCTTCCGGACTTCGTCAATATCCGAACTTCTCCGACAACGAGATTTCTACAGTAATCAGACTCCATCCAAAATTTCTACGGCAGTCGACCGCCTTCAGGATTCCAACCGAACTCCTGCGAGAGCCGGACTTCTACTACGAACGGTCTACTCCGAACTCCTACAGCGGGCGGTCTATCCCAGATATCTACCGTAAGTAATTCCATTCGAGCCTCTACTGTAAACAAATTTCTTCCGAACTTCTATCACAGGTAGACTTCAGCCGAGCTTCTTCGTAGCCGGATTCCGGACAGCTTCTACAATGGGACAGAATCACCGGTCAGGTCGCTACTCCGAGCTCCCACGACAACCGATCTCCGATCGAGCTTCTACAATAAACGGTCTCCTTTCAGCCTTCTACAAGAACCTGACTCCGTCCGAACTTCCATAGCGGATGGATATCGGACGAGCTTTTACGACGGACGGACTCCGACAGCTGGATTACTACAACGACCAATCGCCTCCGGTGTCTGCCGAACCTCCCCAACGCCATCCGAAGTCCACCGCCGGCCGATCCTCCGCCAGATTCTTCATGAAACCGGACTTCTCCGACGGATAATCTTCAGACGAGCTTCCACCTCAGGCAAATCCAGCTGGACTTCTCTAGCAATCGAACTCCTACCAGACTTCACCAACAGACAGTCTCCATCCGATCTTCTACAGCAGATGACTTCCGCCTGTAGCATCAGCGCCTGAGGCATCCGACAACAGTAGACTCGTCAGCAGCCTCGGAAACATCCGAGCTTCTCCTAGATCGACAGGATAGAGAGCCATTTCGCTCCATCAGATATCCCAGCCGAGCTCCAGCCAAAGATCCGAACTCCCTGGCAAGTCACGACAATGGCCACTACCCTACTCTACTCTCTGCAACGGATTCCGCGTGACTCCACCACTCTCTGGCAAGTCGCGACAACAGACACCACTCCACTCTCCGGGCTCTACCACTCTCTGGCAAGTCGCGACAACGGACACCACTCCACTCTCCGTAACAAACTCCACGTGGCCATGAACGACCCTGACGCCACTACTCTCCGTAACAAACTCGCGCGGCTATGAACAGCCCACTACCAGGCGGTTACAGACGTCGCTGTCAATCAGTTACACTCTCCGTCTATAAAAGGGACCTCCAGATACGTTCTTCTCTAAGCCCTAAATTCTATCTCGAAACTCTGCTAAAATTCTCACTCGAGCACTCCATTTCTGTTAAAGCAGAGTACTGACTGAGCGTCGGAGGGTATTGCCGGAGCACCCCCAACTCCGGTTTAGACTTTTCTTGCAGGTCCCGGCGGCGGCCACGGTCATCTCAACTCCAGCAACTCCGGCTTCGACGGAATTCTGCACCAACAATTATTATATCATATTTATAATATAATCATATATGATGTATGATATAACATAAAATATAATTATGAGATTTATTGGTGCGTATTTGGTCATTAAAAAAATTTCATTAAAATCGAAATAGCTTCCCAACATTGGTCAAAAAGCACTTTAGGAAAAAACTCCATTTTGGAGCTTTTCTCAAGTAGAGCTGTTCAGCTTTCTGGCAAAGCAAAAACAGTTTCTTAATTTTTTATCAAACACCATTGTACCATCCAAAAGCTTTGCCACACAGGGCCTTATTATTCATTGCACCCTCAATGCTAGAATATCTTGAATGTCTTCCCTATCAGCTTATGCTTTTGCAGTTAATTGGCTGGTAAACATGGCAAAGACCTCAGGTTAGCTAAGTTCAAATCACCATCATACCAATTACTTATTCATTTATTCCAAACTATCATCGTCCCCTGAGTCTAATATCCATGTGCATGATCTGGGCTGCACATGAGAGGGATGTTAAGCCACTTGTTGACCCTTCCTTGTATTTTGAGCATTTGGGATCAATTAGTTAGTTAACAAATGCTGTCCCATTTTGTTCTTTTAGGAGATCAAATTGGTCCAAAATAGATTAGATCTTTTTCAGAGAAATCTTAACTGAATTCAGATAGTTAGAAAGATAGACGGCTGGCTGCTATTTCCTCTTGGAACTTTTTTCTATTTGATGTGCCTAAATTACAAATAAATGAAATCCTAAAAATCTACAAAAACTCTATGGCTACAAATTCTGATCTAAGGTGCATCCTGCACTTTTCTTGTGAGAACAAACAACGATATGAATTAATGGTTGGGTTGCAAGCTTTCAAAGGAGAGTCGGTAGAGGTTACAGGTTCATATCTATGTTCATCTCAGCAAATTTCCACTTAATGAAAGTAGAATGGGAATATTGGGGAATTATAGTGTCCTGGATAGGGGATCCAAGGTAAAAAGATGGGTTTGCAAAGCTTCTAAGAGGCCGATATCCTGAATTAGATGTGGACTTAGTATTAGATATATTTTCATCCAATCAGTTGAAAATTTAGGAGCACAAAGCAAGGGAGTCATTTCTAGATTGGAACAGAAAGGCTGGTATACACTAGGTTGGGGTGGAAATGCATGATACAGTTGGGACTGTTTCCAGAAGATAAAAACAGTCAAGGATTAGGTCAGACTGGACCTGTTTTCAGAAGACACTGAAGAAAAACAAAAATAAAGAAGAATAAAACAGAACAAGGGAAGGATAGAATGAAATGGCATACAAAATCAATGCCTAAACCTGGCCATTTTCTTTAAATCCCTTTCCTTTTCATCAAAGCAAATAAGCTAACATAACATCTTAGCAGCTGGCATCCCCTCCCTGATAAGGTTGGCTGTCACCTTTTTCTAAGTCAATTTTTAGGGTACTTATCTGATATCAGGAAACACTAATTAAAACAGTTCACCCTAAAAAAAAAAAAAAAAAAAAAGCCCAACAATTAAAACAGAGACTTCAAATAGCTTAAAACTGAAAATGGAATGTTTCTGACTGGTTATAGTTTACTGTGGATCTAAACAAAGGCAGAACATTATTCAATGAACAAACACTAGCCCTCAGCGCACATACAGATAAAGGCATCTACTAAAATCCTTGAGATGCACAATAACAAAATGAAAGTCCAAGATCAGAGTCATATGATTGCTAACACAAGCAGCATTGTTAATCAGTCTTGAAATATGGATCAAACCCCTTGCTCATCTATTCCACTCATCCCCAATACGCTATAACTTCAAAAAAAATGGAAGTAATCAGGAACTTGCTGAAACAGAAAAACACAAAGTATGACTCATAATGCTGTATGGCAATAGAACCCCAAAAAGAAAGCATGCAAATTCTTTTATTTCTAAAAATTAAGCTATCTCTCCGATGCTAATGCAAGAATTTCACTCAAAAAAAAAAATCCAGTAAGAGGACTGATCCTAAAATACCTGGAAACCTTGTCAAGAATAAGGAAGCAAACATATACATGTTTTCTTCTTCTTAAACATTGCTAATTTTAAAACTGAACATGATGAAGAAATGTAGGAAAATTTATGGTATTATCTCATACCAAGGTTGAAGGATCCATTGGTGCCTTTCCATCCTTGAAAGCAGCATCCAAATACGTCCTTAGAGACATGCCCACGAACACCTGTTGCATACATGAAAACCAAAGAAATGTCAAAACAGAATGTCTATGCTGCCTTTAAAGCTAAACAGTCATAAAACTTCTTGGAAGTACCACCAAGATCACACAGATGAAAAGAAACAGTTAAAGCAGCTCACCAATTTACGACCAGTTAGATCAGCAGCAGCTTTCACGCTTCCAAGACGATGTATGTTAGAAGCAAATTGTGTAGCAATAACTCTTCCTTTTGCAGCTGAAATATGTCGTAGTAAAGCATCTGCTACAACAGCTTCACTAACAGATCTTCCAGGTGATAGAACATTGGTCGAGTCACTCATCATCTAAGAAGCATAAAAAGAAAGTACCCAAAGTTGGCAAAAGATACAGAAAATTGAAAGATAAGCGAGATAGAGGCATAATAGCATGCAATGAAAATCCATGAACAAAAAGCATATGCGCAATAAAAGAAAAGAATTTTAAATGCTCCCAAAGGGAAGAAGTATATAGCAATCCTATCATCAATTTTCAAACTTCAAAGCCTGCTTTATATGCCAAATCTCACCAGAATGCTTAAAAAGGTTCATCAGAAAATCTCAACACACCATTGCACTAGAACGTTTTAAAAATATATCAAATGCATGAGCATTAAGTTAATCCATATGTGTAGAGGAAATGGATTGATGGAATAGCAATGTGTCAACTATACAACAAACTAAAAACAATTCATTCATGCATGAAAGAATAAAAAAGTAGTAGCTACCAGAGTTGAGGGAAAACACTGCTTGCAATATACATAAGTTCTCAAAGAAATTTAATTGATTTCATAAAGATTGCATTAATTTCTCATTTAAAATTAAAGCAAGTCAAGATAAATCTCTTCATGATGTCAATAATCATTCTGATGAAGGAAAATATGCACAATTGTAATAAGACCAGCTTTGTCCCTGTCTTCATAATGATGGGCAATTATGAAAGTTCATGAGCATCATAGCATTGAGTAGTTAAGTTAAATGTGTGGACACATGAAGGACAGAAATTGATATAAATAAATAGATTGAGGATATAAATTGCTGGCAATCGCTGATATACATTACAATGTGAAGACCCAGCATGGCAGGACACTTACATGTTAGGTTCTAAGGCTCAACTTATTAAACATACTCTTCTTCGATAATCATCCCACATCATAAAGATACATTGGTCGTAATTTGGACAGGAAATAGGAGAAATATATTAACCAAAAGTGAAGATGCACCATATCAATACTCACAACTAAAAAAAATCATGATTACTGAAAAAACAATTCCAAAAATTTCATCTTTGATCTAATCACATTCACCCATCCAGTACCCCCACTCAAACCCATCATGTGCAGAACACATGCTTGGTACAGGATAAAGTGAGAAAATATCATTTAAATTAACTAGTATGTGAACACCATAGGCTAGATGGCTTCATTGAGAAGCAGGGCCATTGTTTGTGACAAGCAATGGCAGATACTATCACTACTGCAGGTGTCAGCAGAATGCCACAATGACCAGAAGAGCAAAGGGCCAAAGGTTCCAAGTATTCAGTGACCACTAAATTAACTTGGGACTTGGATCTTTTTCCCAATTTAATGAAAATATCGCTCCAAGTCAACAAACATAATATTTGGTTTATGTGCTTATTTGTTTTCATTTACTTTGTATGTGATAATTTGGACCGAGGAGGCAGCAGGTCTCCATCATTATAAGTCTCTAACAGGAACATATTTGATACTATTGGATAATCTGCAAGCACATTACCGATTTTCTTTAATTTGTTTCAATAACCTGATGTTGGTAGCACTAAAGCATGATTCCCTTTGTGTAAATTTGTGACTTCCTTCAGCCTTTCTTCCAATATGGATTTTAATTTACCATGTGACTGCCCTCCAATTTTCAGCATCCTTTGTTGTTACTTTCACCTATTTACTGAAACTAACATTGACTGGTCTCTTTTTTTGTTAAGTTCAATCATATCTTCTAAGCTTCAGACCATTTTGCACTTGGAATGATTTATCTACTTAGTGGAAAGAATGGCATTTACTGTATTAGGTTTTAACTTAAATATTAATATATCAAGTATCTTTAACAATTTATGATGGAATATGTGTTTTGTCATTGATTTATTTGGAATAAGCGCACAAAGAATTTGTAACATTGAGGTTGATATGGTCTTATTTACAGGTTATAGATCCGCATTTATAGGTTGTAGATCTGGAGACATATAGCAGGAGCAAGCTTGCTTACAATGAGGCTTTTATACTTACAAATAGAGAATATTTATAGGTTTTCAGCAAAAGTTGCCCACAACCAAGACTATACTTTATAGGGGTGGAGCAGCCTTTTTTTTTTTTTTGGTAGTTCTCCAGATCCAGATTCGCATCTCGATACTGGGCCCCGTACCAATGCCAACCTATTACCATGTCAATATGGCCTAGTTCGGCATAGCAAGTGTCGGTACATCCCCCATACCGTGTTCCGATAATGAACCAGTATGGTATGTCCCGCATCATCCGGTTTAGTACCGTACACCCTGTAACATCCGGTTCGGCCTGGTATCGCAAACCTTGCTCCAGATATTGTTAACTGTTGTCCCCTAAAACATAGGCTAACAGCCACCCCACCTCAAACCAAAAGCATGCCCCCCCCCCAAACCAATCCTGCTCACATCACATGGCTGTTCTAATTCATGGGATATTAATAAGCTCCCAACTCGATCTATGAATCGGGAACATTCCTTTGATGTTATTTTAGGAAGCTTAGACGCTTGCCTCTTTTTGGCATTTCATATAAAATTCTAATCGGACAGAAGCAAGAGCTTTTATCAAACCAGGTAGCAAACAGCACATATTAAAGAGTCACATTTAATAAGATCTATGTCTATTTTTCACTGGTTCATCTACATAACTTTGTTTTGGTTTTGCCCTCACGATCATTCTTTTTTTGTTCTCTGTTTCAAGAAAAGAGAAACTTGTCTCTACTATCCTAATATATTAAGGCCATGAGTCATCAGTGATATTTCCTTTTCTTACTTTTTGGTTTCTTTCTGCCCATACCTAAATAGTTTAGATCAGTCATCATTCCCACAAAGGTAAGCATGGGATTGACAATCAAACATTATTGTTTACATTAGATTTCCTTGAGAGAAAATTTGTTGTTTAAGTTTGTTAACATTACAGAACAATCATGGTTGGGTGTGGAATGGATTATCTTCTAAAATTTAGAAGTTATAAGCAACTCCACCAACTGATTTTTTTTTATTTGATTCTCAATAAGTTCTAAACATTTTTATCTAATTAAAAACTTGCAATGTTTAATTAGCATGATCCTAGTCATAGTGATTATAACAAATTCATGAATTACTTTATATCTTTGATTCTAGTAAATGTTTATTTTAATAGCAACGACGGTTTATGGTGATTTTAAACCATTGCCAATCCATAAATGTAGCAACATTAGCAATAACAATGTTAAATCTGTCTTACTTATCTGAGTGTGGTTAATACAATGTATTTAGTCTGTTTCATGGTAGTAGCCACATAATAAATATCCATCCCTTCTCTTTCACTTGAATACCTTCTGTTTCTTTCTTTTGTATTCTACTTTATTACTCAAATCCTTGGTTCTATACCAAGTTTCAAAACTACACTACTAGCATAAATGTACTACTTAGGTAACATAATTAAGGCGGTCAAGAATGCTAAAAGCAAGAAATGTGGAAACGAGGCGGTTCGAGACATTCTGAGCCATGCCAATGGCAGATTGGGATGGTTTTAGGATTTGAAAAGAGAAATCGACAAAGGAGGGGGAGAGGGAAAAGGAAAGAGAGGAAGATAGAAGGGGGGAAGGGAAAGAGAGCGTCGTTGGGGGCTGCCGAAAGGCCGTGGAGGCTTCCGAAGGGCAGCAAAGGCCATCGGAGGGTTGTAGAGGGCACCAGAGGACACAGAGGGCTAGAGGAGGATCTCCATTCTCCGAGCAATCAAAACAAGGATCCATCAGGCACTTATTTTTTTATTTTGTAATCTTTTAGTGAAATCAGCAACCCGAAGGGCCTCTGTTCCGATCGCCCAGAGGGCGGAGACCCTCCTCAAAGACCCTCCAACGGCCTCCACAGCCCTCTGGCGACACTCCCTCCCTCTCCCTCTTTTTTTCTCTCACGTTCTTCCTCTCCCCTGCTCTCTCTATCGTGCCGGGTCGTGCTTTGCCATCCTCCACTGGCCTTCACCATCTCTCTCCCTCCCCTTTTCCTTCTCCCTCCCTCCCCTCCCCCCTCTTTTTCCTATCTGCCATTTTCCCTCTTCCTCGCCCTCTCTACTATGTCAGTACAGTATACAGGCCTAACATGGAACAGCATGGGGGCATCATATAGCGAATCATGCCACCGACCAATCAGTCCGGCGCCCAATACCGGCATAGCAAACCTTAGTTAAAAGACAAGTAACAATACTCACTAGCAAGACATGCTGGCTAAACTTCAAGGCAGTTTATCTCATGCATTCCCGTTTTATTGAATCATAAACACTTGGCCATCTCATGCAGTTGTAAAACATGAAATCAAATATTTATGTGCCAAAATCTTTAATGTAAAGAGATTCTAACAACATACTCAAATAAAGCTGGATTTTGCAATGGTGAAAATCTATTTACCTACACAAAAGAGATGTCACAGGTGCAGAATCTTTATGATAAATTTTTAACTACATCGCTGGTACTTCTTTCTTTGTACAACTTATAGGAAATGGATGATTATAAAGTAGTTAAGCAAGAACTGATCAAGAAGAAATACAGGAAGCTTCCACCATCTTGGAGAGCTCCATAGGCATAAAAGATTCAAATAAATATAAATACTTGGAGATTAGCGGTTGCTTCAGCTGATAGATTGCTTATAAGAGAAATAGGCAACACATTACATGCGACAACCATGCACCACCAAGGTACAATTCAGAGCATATCAGATTTTCAGAGCTCTGTCTTAAACAGAAAATGAAGAAAAAAGGAAAAACAAAGGGAAACAGAATGAGAAAATGTATACTCATAAAACTTACTAAAGTCACCCCTTCTTTAGAGAGATCCTCCAATGTTTCACGATCAAAAATTTTACCATCCAATGGTGACTCATCAATCTGCAAAACATTTAATTTCTTATGCAGCTAGGACCACTAGATATTAAAAGCTTGATAATAACCATGTAGTTTACCTTCCAATCACCAGTATGTAGAATGGTACCATCACTGCAACGGAGAACCAAGCCACAGCAATCAGGAATTGAATGAGTTACACGGATCGGCTCCACTTCAAATGGCCCAGCAAGGAACTTCTTTCTGATCGTAAATAACCTAAGCCTGGATAGAACAAAAATCCCAAACTCCTTCAAGCGCTTCTTGATAAGCTGTTCACAGACAAAAACAGAAAGCTTCTTACTTTTTTGCGAAACGTCATAAAAAGATTTCGAAAAGGAAAAAAGAACTGTGGGGGTGGGTGCCTGCATGAAGGAGATACTCGGAGATAAACACGCTTGTTTCTTTTTATAAAAGCAAAAAATACCAGAAAAAATTCTGATGCATTTGGAATCTATAACATCGTAAAATCTGTCAATGTTGAACCTATACAAGTAGTCCCTTCAAACTTAAAATCATAATTAATTAAGCAGTTTGCTATCATTACTGACACATACCTCCATTGTAAAAGATGAAGCAAATATTGGTGTATGAGAATCCAAAGCTGGGATAACCTGTTTCACAGAGCAATAAGAAGCAGAAACTGCAAGAACATTTAGACTACTTCAAAATTTCAGAGGATGCAAGAAGTTCAGAAGATTGATGTTCGAATATGGCTATTCATACATACATGACCAACAGCATATACATGATTAGAGATCTTATTGCGAAAGGCATATCTTGAGCTGAGTAGGAAAAAGTTTCATGATAGCACCATGCACAGAATACCACCTTTAATTGTGGTATGTATACCAAGAATTTTATTTTCAAACTGAAGCAGTTATTCCAACAACTTTATGAAAACCTTTCCATTTGGCTATTGATAGGAAGTCAGCATTTATTCGTAGATGAATAAAGTAAAAGTGCATCTCTGTTAGATACCCCTTGTTGACTTCTAAAGTGAGTCCAACTCTGAACTCTGATCTCATTTTGCAATTAAACCAGTCCAGGACTAACAAAAGTGTTCTGAAGCAACTAAACCTAGTTAGTCCATAATGAGCACAAGCAGTATATGTTTACCAATGATAATCAGATTCAATTAATGGGTCAGGCAAAAACTCAGTTACTTCCAAGTGGTTTCATCTCTACATAATTCAATCATTCTGCATCGCTAAGCTACTACAGATGGAAGAGAAATGCTGATTAATAACTTAATGATGTGAATGACTAATAAATTTATGCCCTAACAACCTCCAATATCTTCGACATGAAATTGCTTTGGTTCAGTTGAGACCAACAACCAATTGCAGGAGACACTTAAACATAGTCATCTTCCCAAATCATCCTGCTTATTATGTTCTGAGTATAACCTCACCAATCGGGAAAGGTGATGCAAATGGCCATTCTCTAATAAAACATATTTGAATACATAACTTATAACTGTTACGATGAATTTCATTTGAATTAATTAAATAGAGAATCATCATAATGCCAAATATAGAACAATACAACCATTCAAGCATTAGAAGGAAAACTTTACCCAAGGCAACGCACCAATGTGATCCTCGTGGCCATGTGTTATAACAACTGCTTCAATTTTATGGCTCCATCTCTTGATGAATGTTGTATCAGGTACAATCTTTTGGACTCCAAACTCATCATAACTATTATGCACGTAATACAGCCATTCAAAACCAAAGAAGTAGCCATGAGGAATGATAAGAAGTAAATAGAAGCACAACATACGATGTCACTGTATTAGAAAAGTCAGCAGACATGCAGGACATATAAAATATGCAAAATGTAAAAGAAAAGATAGAAAAGGATATGCACAAAATAAAGCATTTTCACACAAAATTTTAAATGGCAGCATGGCTAGGACTTGAATATAATATGATTAAGGTGCTACAACAGCTAGCATATAGAAGGAAAACAGCTGCTTCCTACAAATGCCATAAAAAAAGTTCTGTTGTGTGTTCTAGCACTTCATGAAAGCTTTATTTGCGTGCACTAGAAAAAAGAAAAGAAAAGAAAAGAAAAACAAATATGTTATTCTACGATTTTTCATCCATTTTTGAAAGTAGCTTTCCAGGTGTGTTTTAAAAAAAAAAAAAAAAAATCTCAGGAAATCCAGCAGTTGGTCAAAATTCCTAAGGTTTAGCAATTGGGCAAAAAGCCATGCTCATGAAATTGAAAACCTCTTGCTGCAACCTAATTTGATAGGCTTTTGAGCTTTGATATTCACAGTTAAATCACGTATATACATAAGATAGGCTGGAGTATAGCTGCAATAGGTAATGCAAATGCAAATGACTTTGTGAAACATACTCTGGGAACATGACACCTGCATCAATTAAGATATAACGGTCATAGTTTCCTACAAGCATGCAGTTCATCCCAATTTCCCCCAAACCACCTATTGGAAGCACACGGAGTGGTGGACCATCTAATCCTTCATAAAACTGTTCCAATTTGCGCTGGACAGGATCTTCCATGCTCTTTCGTACCCCCTCAGTTCTTCTGGATTTTCTGCGGGAAACTTCCGATTCCTGGGCACCTACAATTGAGATGTCAATGTGCTGGCAGTAAGACTACAAAGAATATACGTGAAAACCAAAGAATTAGCAGTTATGAGAACATCCACAATATCACATTATTGCTTTCACCAATAAACAAAAGCTACAAGGTCAACAATTACAGTACTATCTTTTGCCACCTAAAACATAAAAAGATATTCACACACTGACAGGATACGAGTGCAGGGCAAAAACGTAAAGGTACAACGAATTTAGGCAATATTATTAGCATTATGCTGCCAAACAAAAATGGTAGATGTACAGCAATCAAGTGAAGATAGCCACGGAGCCCAAATTCATAATCTGGACAGTGTGGCCTTGGGAGATACATAAAAATGGCTTCAAAAGGATAGCCACAAGATGAAGCCTGCCTGCAAAAATAAACGTTAGGCACTGTAGAAAAAAACCATAAATCTTTGACATCAGAAGCTGTCCAAACTCCAAATTAGATGGGCCAACGAAATTTTGCCAGTGTCCTCCATCCCAGCTAGTACAGATACTTTGTTATTAGCATTTATGTCGTTCCAAAGTCGTCGTGAGACAATCTAAATCGACATTTATTCTTCAATAAAGGGGCCAAAAAAGGGGAAAATACAACCATAAACATTAGAAGCCAATTTAAAGACGCAGGAAACCCAGACCTATCTATCTAAAGTCGCAATCAAAACAAGCTGGCACCTAAATCTGGAGAGGGAAATAAGAGAAGAGACCTGGGACCGAGGAAGAAGATCCGAGGGAGCACCGAACTATGGATTTCGGAAGCCTGGGTCTCCCGGAGAGCCCACAGGGGCAGAGAGATGGGAGCACGCTGAGACAAACCATGGCTCTCCTCTCGAAGAGATAGTCGGAAGAGAAGAGGGGACGAGAGGGAGAAAGAGATCAAGGATCGAGCGTCGGAGCTTTTCACGGCGAATCGAAACCCTCGAGCCGGCTCAGGGTTTTAGGAAGTATTCAGCTTTGGATGGCGGGCGAAGCAACAGAGGGATGAGATGACGGAGTGAGAAGGGAACGGGAAACGGGAAGCGGGGAGAGAGGTTTTGTTTTGGATGGAGCGGAAATATCCATCTTATCGCTTTTCCTCGTGCTCTCAGCATCGCCAACGGGCCGGGCCTGGGCCTGGGCCTGGGCCGGGCGCGGGAAGGCCCGGATCGGGTTGGGTCGGGCCTGGCCCGTTTTTTAAAAATATCTTAAGAGCGGCTCAAGGCCCAAATTTATGCGGATTGAGCCTAGCCCGGCCCGAACACTTCCAGGCCCATGCGGGCCTGGCCATGCTAAGTCCGTCAGGCTCATTTTTATTTTTATTTAATATTAAATTTTAAAAAAATAATATTTTTAATTTTAAGATTGATGTTTAATTTTTTAGCTTTTAATTTTAAAAAAATTGAAAAAAATTTATTATTGAAATATACATATAGAAAAAATTATGAAAAAATATCTCAAAACTTTTATTGATAACTGAATTGCTTGTTGTTCAAATTACAGAAAATGCAAAGATTCAAAAAAAATAATTAAAAAATATATCATAATTTTTATTTATATTAAAAAATAAAACTTGATATATTTTCAAATTAAAATTGTTGAAATCCTGTCTTGATAACAGAGGTTGTGAATTCGTTGATGGTGGTTGTGTTCGTATCATCTTCAAAACTTGTTAGATATTCGTCAATATCTTGGAGTCGGCTCTCCACATCTAGCTAATTCTTGAAGCAGACACACATCTTTACAGATTCTTTATTCATTCTACTTCTTTTCTCGTCCAAGACTCATCCACCGGTGCTGAATGCAGACTTTGAAGCGACTGTAGATATTGGCACGGTCAGGATGTCTCGTGCCATAGTTGTTGCCCAGCTATGCAACCCAAGAGGGGGGGTGAATTGGGTTTCTAAAAATTTTAAGCCCAACAGATAACTTATGAAGAACAAAACAATGGCTTAAAACAATATTAATTACCTAAAGCAGTATTGCAAGGATATAATAAAGAAATAAGATAAAGCGATAAAGCACACCACAAACACAAGGATTTATAGTGGTTCGGTGCTAACCTTGCACCTACATCCACTCCCCAAGATCCCACTTGGGAATTTCAATCCACTATCCTTTGTATTCAACCCGAATACAAAACGTCGGAAACTCCGACACTAGCTATCCCAAGCTAGATCACTTGTTTTCCGGGTACAAGCAAACCCAAAACACTCCGATTTCAGGTTCGGATCAACCTTTCCTTGTTTTGGAAATCTTCCAAAAACAAGAGCAAAAACTCACAAAGAGTAAGAATATTTAGAGCACAGATTAATACAATAACAGCTCCTTTTATGAGCAAATATAACAATAAAAGCTTTACTCAAATGAAGAACCCCTTTTTCAGATTTTCTCAAGATGAATGAACGGTTGAACGAATGCTTGAGAAGAGGTTGATCGTTGATTGAAGATCTCTTGAAAGCTTTGAACGATCTCTAGATCAAGGTTGAAACGATAGGCGTGAAGAATTCTCTCCTTGAAAGATCTAGCTTTTCTCTTTCACAATCTCTCTGGTATATTGTGGATCCTCTCTCTTTTTCTCTATGGATATTTCGTTGATCTCAGGCTTATTCTTGCAAATTACGGATCCTCTCTTCTATTCTTCTCTCTTTCTCGTCTTTTTCTTCTTCTTCTCTTCTTTTTGATTTCACGTTTGATCCGCTATTTAATCTGCAATTTCTTTCATCAAATTAAGCATTTTGTAGCATTAGAAGCAAGAGAAAACAATTTAGGCAGATAAAGAGCCGTTAGAGGATTTTTAGGAAGCATAAATGGCAATTAAAACGGGCAAAAAAATAGCCGTTGCTGACATTTCCCGTCGCAGGGGTCGACTCATGAGTCGACTCATGCTTCAGGGGTCGACTCATGAGTCAACCTCTGTTGCAAAAATCATAGAATGCTTTTCTGGAATTTCTTGGCTCAAATTAGCAGGGGTCGACTCATGAGTCGACTCATGCCTTGTGGGTCGACTCATGACTCACAGGTCGTGCCAAGCCAGAAAACTAGCGTGCCAAGGAGAATTTTTGCGTGCCAATCAACTCACAGTGCCATGAGTTGACTCATGAGTCGACTCATGCACTTCAAACCTTCATAACTTCAAAAATATAAGTCCAAACACAATAAAATTTTCACCAATAGATTTCAAATCATTTGTTCTACCAAATGATACTATCAAATCAAGATTTGAGTAAAATTACAATTTTGCCCTTGAAGATCATAAGGACATTTTCATTTTAAAATTATTTGAATCCCTTCAATCTGATTTGTAATCATCAAAATCAATCTAGGAGCAACAATCTCCCCCTTTTTGATGATGACAAAACATTTGAACAAAAATATTTATGTTAATGCATTAATTTCAAAAGAATCCATTATAGGTGTATATGCTTGAAAAGAGTATGATTCTTTTGGCATGTAATATAAATGCAAAAATAGTTTGTCCATTTTCTTAAAGATTTGAAAAGGGTATTAGATCATTTTGAGTTCAAGATATATCAGAGCAAGAGAAGATAAATAACTTTTTCTATGTATCAGAGCAAAAATAATTTTTACAATGATATCAGAAAAGATTTTATAATGTATCAGAGCAAGAAAATTTTATAATGTATCAGAGAAAATTTCATACTGTATTAGAGCAAATGTCAGAGAAAATTTTACACTGTATCAGAGCAAATGTCAGAGAAAATTTCACACTGTATCAGAGCAAAAAAAAGAATATATCAGAGAAACTTTCTCACTGTATCAGATCAAATGTTATAATTTATCAGAGAAACCTTCACACTGAATCGGATTAAATTTTATCATGTATCAGAGCAAGTTAAAAGAAATTGTAGGATGTATCAGAGTAAAACAAATATCTTAAGATGTATCAAGGTGAGTATAATTTCAAAAGCAAGTTTGAATTTTGAAATATATCAGAGCATATATAAAAAAAATACTTATTTGCATTGTACTTATGATTTTGCTTTTGATGGATGACTTTTTGTTTAAGTTCTGTCTGATACCAAATTTTGATACCAAATTTCTCAAAGTTTTGTTACCAAATTTTGATACCAAATTTCTCAAAGTTTTGTTACCAAATTTTGATACCAAATTTCTCAAAGTTTTGTTTAATCTTTCAATCCTTGTTTTTGTTTAATTTCTCCAATATTTGTTTAATATTTGTTTAATTTCTCCAATATTTATTTAATTTCTCCAATATTTGTTTAAGTTCTCCAATATTTGTTTTAATTTCTCCAATATTTGTTTTAATCTTCCAATCTTTGTTTTTGTTTAATTTCTCCCCCTTGTTCTCATAATTTAGGGTTTTGCTTTTTGTCTAATTTCAATTTTTGTTTTTGTTTAATTTCTCTCCCTTTTTGACATCATCAAACATAGTTAACTCTTCCTTTTCTTTTTCTGAAATATTCTTTAATTTCTTCCTCTTTAGAGTTTTTCACAGATGTTTGCTCCCCCTTAATATAGCAATTATCAACAGCAAACAACAACAAGGAGAAGACAATATTTCAACAAGAAAAAAATATATAACCAATATATGATCATTACAAAGAGGTAGAAATATAGGTAAAAGATGATTCCATTAATATCATAATTGTTTCAATACATAGTTCTTGAAAATAAAATTCAACCAGCTAATTGTCAATACATGGCCCCAAGGTATAGATCCTAGAACAAGATACTAGCTCCTAGGACCTAGTAAAGATCAAGATAAGTCAATGATCGGAGTCATCAGATATAGGGTGAGGAGATGATGGATCAGAAGTGCGTCCTCTACCCCGTCTGCCTCTGCCACGAGAAGGAGAGCGAGATGAACTGGATGGCTGAGAATGCTGAAATGCTAGGGCTGATACCATGAGTCTGATAGAATCAAGTACGTTCAGTGCTCTGGAAACAGATTGAAGTAGAGCAGTGAACTGAGTGGTAGCTTGCTCACTCGATCCTCGGATCTCTTTCCTCAGTAATTCATATCCACCTTCTAGTGCTCCTCTGAGCCTGCCAGCCTCTGCAGTGAGGTCTGTGACCTCAATAGTAGACTCCTGTGGCTGGGGATGGGCCAATGCAAGGACTTGCCCCTGCAAGTCAAGAACTCTGCCAGTAAGTCTCCAGACTGTATCCTCAAGCTGCTGTATCCTGACGGAGTGATCTGAAATCATCTGAAATACAGTGGAGATGTGGGGAGTAATGGTCTGATCAGAAGAAGTAGCTCCAGGTGTAAAAGAAGTACTACTCCACTGGCTAGACAGCAAAGAAGCCACACGCTGTGAAATATGCTCGATCTGATCGTCAGCCAGTCTGAACTCTGATGGAGGTGCTCTGCTCTCTGGCTGATACACTGGTGTGGGCATCCTAGTAAACTCAGAAGGGCCAGCCTCAGTATCAGGAATGAACTGGGTATCTGGTGAAGCTGCCCTGAAGTCATGTACAGGAGAAGATGGACCTTCTTCTTCTACTCTGCCTTCAGTTCTGTCTTCAGCTCTTTCCTCAGCTCTCTCCTCAGCTCTTTCTTCAGAGCCCTTGATCCAACCACCAACAGTCTTTGTAATTCCCATTCGGTGCAGGCTGTGATGGTTGAAAGTGTCCATATGTGAGAGCTTGGTAGGTGTCTCCCCCTCACAGCTAACTCCAAACCTCCTAAAAACTCTAGTAAGGGCCATACCATAAGGCAAGTGTGCCTTGGATCTGTTCAAAGTTTCTCTCATGGCCTCTATCATAAGTGCAGGGAGGTTTAGGGGGGTCTGAGTGATGATATGAAACATGACACATACATCTCTGCCAGATAGTAAGTCATGTCTACCACTCCTAGGAAAGAAGAGTTTTGTTACAATCTGATGCAGGACCCTCATCTCAATGGACAGTAGCTTTGCTTCCAATTTGTTTAAACTTCCTGAAAAAGTTTCTCCTAAGATAATTCTGATCCCTTCTTCTTTAATTGGGAGTTCCATATATGAGTATCCTTCACTAGGCAACTGAAGTATTTCTCCCAATATCCTAGAATCCAAACAGATGTCAATCCCCTTTACAGTTGAAGTCACAGACCCGTTTCCATAATTTAGGTTCTGGTAGAACTCTCTGACTAGATCAACATAGGTGACTTCCTTAAGAGAGCAATAAAGTTCCCATCCTTGATTTTTGATCTTGGTAGCAAAAGTAAAGCCTTCTTTCTCAAAGAACCGAAAATCTATGTTTTTTCCGGTTTCTACTTTTCTATCAGAAAGAGGATTTACACTGGGGCTTATGGAGGATTGAGAGGGACCTTGAGCAGGTACTGAAACTGGATTGGGAACACTGGAAGACTGAGCATGCCTTTTCTTTCAGATAATTTCCTCAGGCTCACGGATTGATTTCCTCCTTTGGGGAAGTTTCATCTTTGGAGCCATATCCAAAAAAGTAGCAGACAAGAAGATTTGAATTGAGAGTAGGAGGGATCACAAGAGAGTAAAGAAGAATTTTGGTGGAGAAAGGAAGTGGATTTTGGAAGTTCGGTGAAGTGCTAGGACACGTTCAAACCGCGCCAAGCAATGTGAGAAAGCACAGAAAAATCTTTTTCAAGGAGGCGATTTTTGGTGGAGAGGAGGAGGGAGAATTGCCTCGAAATTGATCCTTGGATTTGGAGCAAAACAAAAGTTTGGAGAGGACGGCTTTCAGAAGAAGAACGATGAGAAGATGAGTCGTCTCACAAACAGGGTTCCCGTTTAAAAACAATGAGCCCGTGGAAAGTTTGTGGGATTTACAAGTTTGCCATTGAGTCGACTCATGGGGGTCGACTCATGAAGTTCAGAAATTCAGGAAAAATATAAATAAATTCCAGAAAAATTCAAAATTTTGGGAGAAGGAATTTTGCTCAATGATAAGTTTTTAGAGTGATAAATCTGAGCTTTTGGAACCAGGATAGTTGTTGGAAATTGAGCTCTAAGAATATTTGATATTAATTAAGAGAAGTTTAGGCAAATGGATCTAGAATTCCTAGATTTCTCCTAATTTCACAGAATCTATCCTCACTAAGGGCCTTTGTAAAGATATCGGCTAATTGATTTTCAGTGCAAACATATTCAAGAATTATATTTTTGTTTTGAACATGTTCTCTTATAAAATGATGTCTTATTTCAATATGTTTGGATCTTGAGTGTTGTATTGGATTTTTAGAAAGATTTATGGCACTTGTATTATCACATTTTATTAGAGTTTCATTAAGTTTGATTCCAAAATCTTCGAGTTGTTGCTTAATCCACAAGATTTGAGCACAACAACTTCCAGCTGCAATGTATTCGGCCTCAGCCGTAGACAGTGCCACCGAATTTTGTTTCTTGCTAAACCATGAGATTAGGTTAACTCCAAGAAATTGGCAAGTTCCACTTGTGCTTTTTCTATCTAATTTACATCCAGCAAAATCAGCATCAGAATATCCTAACAAATTAATTTGTGAGTCCTTAGAGTACCATAACCCTATAATTTGTGTACTATTTAAGTATCTAAGGATTCTTTTAACAGCATTCAAATGAGATTCCTTAGGATTAGATTGATATCTTGCACATAAGCAAACACTAAACATGATATCAGGCCTACTTGCAGTTAGATATAATAATGAGCCAATCATACCTCTGTAGTATTTTAAGTCTACGCTTTTACCTTCATCATCCTTGTCAAGCTTACTTGAGGGACTCATTGGTGTGCCAATTGGTTTGCAGTTCTCCATTCCAAATCTTTTGAGTAGTTCCTTGGTGTACTTGCTTTGGGTGATGGAGATTCCCTCTTTTGATTGTTTGATTTGGAGTCCGAGAAAGAAAGTGAGTTCTCCCATCATGCTCATCTCGAACTGTCCCTGCATAAGCTTAGCAAAGTCTTGACAAAGGGATTCATTAGTAGACCCAAAAATTATGTCATTAACATAAATTTGTATAATTAGCATATCATTTTGGTTTCTTTTAATAAATAGGGTTGTATCTACATTGCCTCTTGAGAAACCATTATTTAGTAAAAATTTGCTTAGCCTTTCATACCATGCTCTAGGTGCTTGTTTTAGACCATATAAAGCTTTATTTAATCTAAAGACATGATTGGGAAAAGCATGATTTTCAAATCCAGGGGGTTGTTCTACATATACTTCTTCAGAAATATATCCATTTAAAAATGCACTTTTAACATCCATTTGAAATAACTTGAAATTCATGAAGCAAGCATATGCAAGTAGAAGTCTAATAGCTTCTAATCTAGCAACAGGTGCAAAGGTTTCATCAAAATTAATTCTTTCTTCTTGATTATATCCCTTAGCAACCAGTCTTGCTTTATTTCTAATTACATTTCCATGCTCATCTAATTTGTTTCTAAAGACCCATTTTGTGCCAATTATTTAATAATCTTTAGGTTTTTTTACTAAGGTCCAAACATTATTTCTTTCAAATTGATTAAGTTCTTCTTGCATAGCATTAATCCAGTTATGATCATTTTCAGCCTCTTCAAAAGTTTTAGGTTCAAGTTGAGATACAAAAGCACAATTATTAAGTACATCTCTAAGTGAAGAACGTATTTTTACCCCATGCATAGGATCACCGATAATTAATTCCTTAGGGTGGTTGTGAACATACCTCCATTCCTTGGGTAAGTCGTTTGTATCTTGAGGTTGTTCTTGAATTTCTTCACCTTTCTCATTTTGTTCATCTTCTTGATCCTTGTCTTTTGGAGTTGCTGAATCTTTCAGAGTGATCTCCTTCATACCTTCTATTAGTGGATCTGCATCATCAATACCCTCATTTTTCCTTGAAGGAAGATCGTTAGATTCATCAAAGACAACATGTATGGACTCCTCAACTACTAAGGTTCTTTTGTTGAACACTCTAAATGCTTTACTAGTGGAGGAGTAACCTAGAAGGATTACTTCATCTGATTTTGCATCAAATTTATCAAGCTTTTCTTTGCCATTATTTAATACAAAACATCAGCAACCAAAGACATGAAAATAGGCAATATTTGGTTTTCTTCCTTTCCAAAGTTCATAGGGGGTTTTCTTTAAAAATTGTCTTATTAAAGCACGGTTTAAAATGTAACATGCTGTGTTAATAGCTTCCGCCCAAAAATATTTTGGAAGGTTGCTTTCACAGAGCATGGTACGGGCCATTTCTTCTAAGGTTCTATTTTTCCTTTCAACTACCCCATTCTGTTGGGGTGTCCTAGGAGCAGAGAAGTTATGGCCAATTCCATTTTCATCACAAAAATTTTCAAAGTCATGATTTTCAAATTCTGTTCTATGATCACTTCTAATATTTTGAATTGAAAATCCTTTTTCATTAGTGACTTTTCGATGAAATTTAGTGAAAATTTGAAAAGTTTCATTTTTGTGAGCTAAAAAGAAAACTCAAGTAAAACAAGAGTAATCATCAATTATTACAAATCCATATCGATTTTCTCCTAGACTAGTGGTTCTAGTTGGTCCAAATAAATCCATATGTAAGAGCTCTAAAGGTCTAGAAGTTGAAATAGTATTTTTGGATTTAAATGATACTCTAGTTTGTTTACCTAATTGGCATGCATCACAAATTCTATCCTTTTCAAAATTTAGTTTTGGCAAACCGAGAACTAAATCCTTTTTAATTAATTTTGAAAGAGAATGCATGCTAATGTGTGCAAGTCTACGATGCCACAGCCAACTAGTCTCATTTATTTTAGCACTTAAGGAAACTAGGCATTGCATGTCTAATTTAGTTAAATCATTCAAGTCTACCATATAAACATTGCCATGCCTATGTCCTATAAATTTAATGCCATCATTAATAGGACTCGTCACAATGCAAACAGATGATTCAAAACTTACTTTATACCTTTTATCACAGAATTGACTAATGCTAAGTAAGTTATGCTTTAAACCTTTAACTAATAAAACATTCTCAATGTATTTGGAGGGAGTGATACCAATGTTACCTATCCCGATGATCTTTCCTTTGCCATTATCTCCAAAGGTGACCATCCCTCCATCCTTAGCATCAAGCGTGATGAATTGTGATTCATCACCAGTCATGTGTCTCGAGCATCCGCTGTCAAGATACCATTTCCTGTTTTCTTCTTGGGATGCTAGACACACCTGCAAGCAAAGATCAAGTTTCTGTCTTAGGTACCCAAGCTTTCTTGGGTCCTTTCAGGTTAGTCAGAATGGTTCCTTTTGGAACCCATATTTTCTTTGTGTTTGCATATTTGTTAATAAGACATGTATATGATTTATGTCCTATTCTTCCATATTTAAAACAAGTAATATTTGTAGACTTGTTACTTGAATAATTTACATAAATATCCTTCAGAAAATTTTGTTTCTGATTGAGCCTAGCCCGGCCCGAACACTTCCAGGCCCATGCGGGCCTGGCCATGCTAAGTCCGTCAGGCTCATTTTTATTTTTATTTAATATTAAATTTTAAAAAAATAATATTTTTAATTTTAAGATTGATGTTTAATTTTTTAGCTTTTAATTTTAAAAAAATTGAAAAAAATTTATTATTGAAATATACATATAGAAAAAATTATGAAAAAATATCTCAAAACTTTTATTGATAACTGAATTGCTTGTTGTTCAAATTACAGAAAATGCAAAGATTCAAAAAAAATAATTAAAAAATATATCATAATTTTTATTTATATTAAAAAATAAAACTTGATATATTTTCAAATTAAAATTGTTGAAATCCTGTCTTGATAACAGAGGTTGTGAATTCGTTGATGGTGGTTGTGTTCGTATCATCTTCAAAACTTGTTAGATATTCGTCAATATCTTGGAGTCGGCTCTCCACATCTAGCTAATTCTTGAAGCAGACACACATCTTTACAGATTCTTTATTCATTCTACTTCTTTTCTCGTCCAAGACTCATCCACCGGTGCTGAATGCAGACTTTGAAGCGACTGTAGATATTGGCACGGTCAGGATGTCTCGTGCCATAGTTGTTGCCCAGCTATGCAACCCAAGAGGGGGGATGAATTGGGTTTCTAAAAATTTTAAGCCCAACAGATAACTTATGAAGAACAAAACAATGGCTTAAAACAATATTAATTACCTAAAGCAGTATTGCAAGGATATAATAAAGAAATAAGATAAAGCGATAAAGCACACCACAAACACAAGGATTTATAGTGGTTCGGTGCTAACCTTGTACCTACATCCACTCCCCAAGATCCCACTTGGGAATTTCAATCCACTATCCTTTGTATTCAACCCGAATACAAAATGTCGGAAACTCCGACACTAGCTATCCCAAGCTAGATCACTTGTTTTCCGGGTACAAGCAAACCCAAAACACTCCGATTTCAGGTTCGGATCAACCTTTCCTTGTTTTGGAAATCTTCCAAAAACAAGAGCAAAAACTCACAAAGAGTAAGAATATTTAGAGCACAGATTAATACAATAACAGCTCCTTTTATGAGCAAATATAACAATAAAAGCTTTACTCAAATGAAGAACCCCTTTTTCAGATTTTCTCAAGATGAATGAACGGTTGAACGAATGCTTGAGAAGAGGTTGATCGTTGATTGAAGATCTCTTGAAAGCTTTGAACGATCTCTAGATCAAGGTTGAAATGATAGGCGTGAAGAATTCTCTCCTTGAAAGATCTAGCTTTTCTCTTTCACAATCTCTCTGGTATATTGTGGATCCTCTCTCTTTTTCTCTATGGATATTTCGTTGATCTCAGGCTTATTCTTGCAAATTACGGATCCTCTCTTCTATTCTTCTCTCTTTCTCATCTTTTTCTTCTTCTTCTCTTCTTTTTGATTTCACGTTTGATCCGCTATTTAATCTGTAATTTCTTTCATCAAATTAAGCATTTTGTAGCATTAGAAGCAAGAGAAAACAATTTAGGCAGATAAAGAGCCGTTAGAGGATTTTTAGGAAGCATAAATGGCAATTAAAATGGGCAAAAAAATAGTCGTTGCTGACATTTCCCATCGCAGGGGTCGACTCATGAGTCGACTCATGCTTCAGGGGTCGACTCATGAGTCGACCTCTGTTGCAAAAATCAGAGAATGCTTTTCTGGAATTTCTTGGCTCAAATTAGCAGGGGTCGACTCATGACTCATGCCTTGTGGGTCGACTCATGAGTCGACTCACAGATCGTGCCAAGCCAGAAAACTAGCGTGCCAAGGAGAATTTTTGCGTGCCAATCAGCTCACAGTGCCATGAGTTGACTCATGAGTCGACTCATGCACTTCAAACCTTCATAACTTCAAAAATATAAGTCCAAACACAATGAAATTTTCACCAATAGATTTCAAATCATTTGTTCTACCAAATGATACTATCAAATCAAGATTTGAGTGAAATTATGATTTTGCCCTTGAAGATCATAAGGACTTTTTCATTTTAAAATTATTTGAATCCCTTCAATCTGATTTGTAATCATCAAAATCAATCTAGGAGCAAAAATAGTAGCAAGCATCAGAAAGATATTTTGCTACAATTTCCATCATTGCAGTATATCAAAATTATCCAGCTGATTGGGATTGAGGGCAGTGGTGATGTCATTGGCAAGGTAAAGTATAATTGTAACAATATGGATGATAAAGATAAATTACCATCCGATTGCCGTTGATGTTGGACTATCCACTGTAATACATTGATCTTCCCACTACTATTTGTACTTGCTTGTCTAGAAGTGGTTACACCAGCTTTACTGCCTCCAAACCTGACATCATACAAACTATACATGGTATACAAATAATGTTCAACTGTTTCTTTATTACCAGTTGAATCGGCCAGCATATACTCATGATATTCATCAAGTAAATAAAGAACACCATTTAATTTAATTCTAGGATCAAAAATAGCAAGAATAGAGCATATAATACTTAACGTAGGCCAATATTCTCTCCACTTGACTTCTGTTACGTGAACTAGAGGGGCCAAAGTTTTATCATTTCTGTATAAAGAAAATTTTTCAACAATCTGAATAATATATGTCAAAAATTCATAGAAAGTAGAATAATATATATCAGAGAAAAAATTTATTATATTAAAAAATATTTCTAAAAAATCTTGTAAAATTTTGGCAACATGCCAATCCTTAGAAGTTAGAGGCTCCTCAAAAGACAATCGAGAATTTACAAAAGTATTTAGCAACTTAGAATATTCACATGCACTACTTAACATAATTAACATAAGATATATAGAATTCTACCTATGTACAATATCAAGTTTAAATTTTTTATATACCTTACCATGAGAGTTACACAATTGCTTGAAATCTTATTTTCTCAAAGAAGAATGCTCGATAAATCGGTTGGCATTCCTAATTCGAGTGATCAAGCGATTTAAAATAGCTAATCCATCTTGCACACACAAGTTAAGTATATGGCATACACATCTAATATATAAACATTCATCATCCAAAATTAGAATTAATGATTGTTTCAGTAAAAAAATAGCAGCAGTATTATTAGATGCATTATCAAAAATAATAGATAATATCTTATTTTGAATGCCATAATATATTATAGTTGCTATTATAACATTTGAAATTATAAGTACAGTGTGTGGAAATTCAAATAGTTTATGTTGGAAAATGTGTCCTAAAATCAATCATCGATGTTATATATGATTGTGCTCCATATAAGTATATGAATTATAAAATGATAAATGTTATCTGGCAGATTCATCATAAAGAATATATTTTCTAAAATAGAACTCATATGTTATGATGAAGTCCTTAGAACTACTTTCAAAATGATAAAAGAGGATTTATCATGTGGTTCTTAAATCCTGCTCACGATCAAATGATATAATTATCACAAGAATGATAATTGTATCGAGTATAGGTTGTTGTATGCCATATTAGTTGATTGTCCTCTTAACCAAAATGTGTAGTGACACGGGTATGGCATACAAATGATATGTAGAGTACATTTCACTGAGCATGACCACTTCCAGAGTACTCTGCTGTCAAAAACTGCTCTGATGGGATATGGATATATGTGTCCCTCGGACCTGAAACTGCCTCAGTGACTTGCAAGCAATTCACTGTACTTTGGTGCCGGACTATCCAAATTTCTCATTCGATGACGGAAGATTTTTGGGTACAGTCAAGTACTTGTGAAGTTTGAGTGCGAGTCAAGATGGGATTGATCGCTTCAAGTAAAATTAGAGATGATACATCATTGTGTTTCAATTTAGGTCAAAGTAATCCTAGTGAGGAGTTACAGGATTTTTGAGGTGGAGACACAATGTGGACCACTTATCTTGGGTTGACAGTTTAACCCAAAGTCGTCTTTGAGTATCAAGTGTCAAAGGGATGAATTATACGGTAACTATATCCACATGAGTTCTAGAGTGTTGCTGGGTATATATTCGACCTATCTGGACGTCGAGTCCCATTGCTAAATGGTTACATCGATTAATACAAGAATTATTCTTGTGCTACCGATTTAGGTTCGAACCTATAGGGTCACACACATAAAAGTACCTGTCGGATCAAATGGCTGATCGACAATTATGAATCGTTGAAGGATTTAATTATTAATTTGATTGATGATTAATCCTTTGTAAAGATTAAATAAATTATTTACTAATGATTAATAAATTATAAGAATAATTAATTAACAATATGATTATTGATTTGCTAAATTTAATTGAGTAATAGGGATTGGATTAGATCTAATTAAATTGGATTCAATTAGATTGGCTTTGGATTGATTGGATACAGCCATATTGAATAATAAAGCTTGTTCTAATTGATCTCAGAGAAACAAATTAAAACCTATGTTGAATAAGATTCAATTATTTTATATAGATTTTGATTGGATCAAACTCTATTGGATAATAGACTTAATTGGATCAAGCCCTATTATCAAATAGCTTCCCTGATATCCATCAAGAATCAATCTCTGGATCAATGAGATTTTAATCTAACTAATTACAAATTAAGTTGGAGCCTAATAATTGGGCTAAAATCTAATTAGTTAGTTTATTATAACTAATTCTTAAGTTAGTTAGGATTGGGTCCAAGAATTAATTAGAGTTTGACCAAGATCTTGAATTCTATTTGAAGTAGGACTAAACCCAAACTAAGCCACCCCATATGATAATTATATCTCCACGCTACACCTCCTTTTCACCGTAGAATATATTTCTCACGCCCCTTTATGCATCCTCTCCTCTCTTCCATGAAGAAAAAGGAGGCATCCTCTCTTCTCTCATGTCGCCCAAAAGGAAAAGGTAAAAGAAGGCTTATACATCTTGTCTCTCCTCTTCTCCTCCCTTCTTGAAAGGTTTTTAAAATTTTTTATTGCTGGTTTTTGGATATCAAAGAGAGGGTTCCCTGCTAGTTTTACAGCAGAAAATTGGAGAAGAAAAGTTCTTCCCAATGAGAGAAAGAGAAGGAAGAAGAAAGGTTCTTCTTTCTTGTGTGCAGCCTTGAAAAAGGAGTTCTTCTTCTATTTTTTTTTAATTTTTTTAAAATAAAAATTAGTGTAGATCTGATTTTTAACATGAAGATTTAGAGAAAAAATATTAAAAATTTTGGTTGGGCATTTGGGGCTTCTTGAAGTTCTAGATCAAGGAAGAATATAGATCTTCTTTCTTGTGCACAGTCTTGAAGAAGAAGAAGTTCTTCTTTCATATTTTTTTTATTTTTTTCTAAAATAAAAATTAGATCAGATCTAATTTTTAATATATTAATTTAGAAAAAAAATTATTAAAAAAAATTGGTTGGGGTTTGGGGCTCTCTAGAGTTCTAGATCAAGGAAGAAGATGGATCTTCTTTCTTATGCGCAGCCTCGAAGAAGGAATTCTTCTTCTAGATTTTTTTTTATTTTTTTTAAAGATAAAAATTAGATTAGATCTAATTTTTTATATAAAGATTTGAAGAATAAATATCAAAAAAATCTGGTTAGACATTTGAGGCTTCCCGGAGTTTTAGATCAAGAAGAAAAAAGGAGAAGAAAAGAGAAGAACGGTTCTTCTTTTGGATTCCTCTTTTGAATTTTTTCTAGAACTTAGGATTCTATATAATTTTTAATATAAGAAATTAAATTTGATTTGATTTTTATCATGAAAAATTAGAGAAGAAAAATTCTTCTTTAGGACGTGAAAGAAAGAGATAAAGGTTCTCTCTTATGCATGGAAAATTGAAAAAAAAAGATTCTTCTCTTGATCTCTATTGTAGAGATCAGATGCATAGATTCAAGAAGAAAAAGGAGAGGATCTCCTTATTTTTCATCTTCATCATGTTTCTCTTAGATTAGTCAAAAGATGGTATCTTCGCGAGCTAGCACTTCCGGAGAGATCGATCAGCATGAGGACTTCGTGTAGATATCCATGGAGGCCGGACATGTGTGCGACTGCCAAGCATCATGAAGAACAATCTACTATAAATTTTAGATGCGGTGATCTGCTACCCACGCTCAAGTATGAGGTTTTGATCTCAATTAATATTTTGATGTTATCTAAATATAAATTAGGTATGTTCTATACTTGCTAAATTTTAGATTTCAGATGTGCATACATGCATATTAGCTTATGTCATAAATCCTGTATGGTGATTTAGATTTGATCTATGTATGCATTGTAGATTAAATTGTTTAATCTATATATGTTCTACTACAAATTTTTGAAAATACATACACATCGCCCATCGTACTTCCCTTCAAATGGTATCAAAGCCAGATTTGTTATGACATGAACATATATACATGTAGAGTTAAAATCTAGATTTAGCAATGCATGAGATGTGTTATGATCTGATTTTAGATATGATCTAATATAAAATAAGATCTAATATAATTTAGATTGATCTAAATTTTTATATATATGATATGTGAATAAGATTAGATATTCTGAATAGTAAAGTACTCGAATTGGGTAATCACCAGGCCGTCCGGTTATAGGAGCAAGTAGGTTACATGACCCTCTCTTCCCATTCAATTGGATGCTCTTCACAGCATGTAGGGGTGCCACTGTGAGGTCCTATGAAGAAGAAAGTAAAAAGAGAAAACTTACTTTCTTGCAAAATCCTAGATCTTGAAAAGGTGTCATTGTATATGATACAAGTTGTAAAGAAACTAGTTACATCTAACCTTGATTCATCAAAATTGCTTTGATTAAAAATCATAAAAATTTAGATTTGATCTAAAAGATTTTATGATTTAATGTAAAAAATTATATAAAAAATTATTTCATAATCTTAACTCATGTTGATGCCATACTTAATTAAGAATTAAGAAATATATTTTAGATTTAGAATTATGATTAAAGATCTAATGACATTGCATAAAATATGGGATATGGGATAACTCAAATCAGGTCCATTTAATTGATTTAGACTTAAGGTTAGATCAAGGGTACTCTAGATCAAAAATAATAGTTGTAGTTGATCGAGTCCATATCTTTGATCAAACCAAATGGACCTTGATTTAGACTCAAAGGTTGAGCCCGAGTCATTAGGCTGATTAGATCACTAGGTGACTCAAGTTGACCCATGTTATTAAAGAATCAGTACAACTGATTTAGGTACCCTGGACTGACTTGTCTCTAATCCTTCTCATGACTTGGTAAAGTCAGTAGGAGAATTTACGATATGCCAGTTAGATCCACTAGTCATTAGTCCTTTTCATAACTTATTGAAGTCAGTGGAAGGATTATGACTTGTAGGTCGACTGATGTCCTCTAAAATATATTAACCAAATCCTCTAAATTATTAGGTCCATAAAATGAGCTAGTTATGGGGATAACTAGATCATAGCCTTCCATTAAGGTGCGCGATAATGAGTCTAATATTCCAAATAGGCATTGGAAGCACCATACGTTTGGTGTCTATTACGTATTGAAATTATCATCCATTATATGACCATCTTGTTATACCTTCAGATCAATGCTCAGGTTGGCTGAGCTACACTCGGACCTGGACATCCGTTTGTTGAATGCACTTGAGGTTGTCATGTTAATGGTTAGACCTAACTAGGATTTTAGTGGAGGTGCCACGTGCCTGCTGAAGGGATGCCTGAGACAAAATTTGATTACTAAAAATTATTTGGAGAAATAATTGGTTATGAACCTACCCATGGATAAACTAGAATTGGCCGAGCCACACTCGGACCTGAATGCAGTCTGTGTAGATTTTAGTACCTGCTAAGAAATTAAAGTAATTCTTCGGATTGGAGGTAGAGGCTATCAATTCATATAAAATAGTGAAAGAACCTTTATACTAAAGTCTAAGTCTTTAGGCTTAAAATAGTTCATATACTAATAGATCAATTATTCTCTTTTCAGAAATGGTTAGAAAATAGTTGCTCTCTTCACTATTAAACAGTGAAAATATTATCAAACCTAACTTTGATAGCCAGTATCAGAAGTTGAGTATAATTTTTGGATAAATTGATCAATAAGTCTCAAGCTAACCTAAACAGACTTTAAAAGAGAAATCACAAATCATTGCTAGTCAAAATGTTATATGATAACTCTTTGAAGTTTCTTTATTGGTAATACTACTATCTGCATATAAGATACCAATAGTGCAAGTCATATTTATAAATAGTTATAAAAGATTTCAGGATAGTAGAAGTTTTTAAAATGACAAGAGACTCCAAAATATAAGACATAGAAGTCTGTTCAGTCTTAACATCAGGAATGGTTGAGCTTATTTTCAATCTTGAAGATGTTATTTTAGGTGATTGTCACTATTGTCCAATCTTATTGATGGTGTCAATAAGTATAATTATTGTGATATCATTATGAATGATACTGCATTAATATATGGACTATTAAAAATGACATAAATCCATTACCATAGCCTATTAGTATAAAGTACATATCTGACTAGTACCCTAGATTAGATAATATCACTAAAGTCTGCCTTTGGCATAGTTGACTTAGTCACCTTTTATTGAAAAGAGTGAATGAGCCAGCGATGTTCTGAGTTTGGTACATATTGATGTATTTGCACTCATGAACATAAGTGCTAGAAGAGAGTTTTACTACTTCATTAAAATCTCTGACGACCTATCTTGACATGGATGTGTCTTGCTTATGAAGCATAAATCTGAATCAATTGAAATATTCAAATGATTCTGTAATGAGGTAGAAAAATGAACTGCAAAGAGTATTAGAATTCATTGGTTTGACTGATGAAATAAATACCTTTACAATAAGTTTCGATGTGTCTTGAAGAAAATTAGATTATCTCTTAATGGACCTCTCCTGGGACATCACTATTTAAAAAGATGTCTAAAAAAGAAAATTGAACTTTATTAAACATGGTTCGATCTACTGTGAGATTTGCTGGTCTGCTTGAGGTTATGTTTTAGAGACTACTTGATATGTGCTCAAGAATATTCCGAGCAAATCGATCACTAAAACTATATATGAGATATGGACTTGGTAATTCGATACTCTCTTACCTTAGAATTTCGGATGTCGAACTTATATGAAATATTCACAAACCGACTAGCTTAGATCTTGATTTGATAAATATTAAATTAAGGATATTCCTTCTACCTTCCTGATGAACATGAGATGTTCATAAATCTTAAAGCATTTATTTTGAAAAATAAATTCCTTGATGAAGGAATTGATGCCATTAAGAGCAAACTTGATGAAGTTTGATAGGTAGAGGAACCGACTCTGACACAAACCAACAGAATCGGAGTTGATTAGATCAAATCCGGAGCTCGATGTAAAGGCATTCTTGAGTAGATACGGTAGAGTACCGATCAGCTGAACAGATACTTCAGCTTCTATGTTCGAGATAGAGATTTGATCTTCCATATGGATGCAATACAGAGATCTAATCTTGAGAATTGGCTTGGAGCTATTACATCTGAAATAAAGTCTATGAAGATCAACGATGTATGGATATTTATTGATTCACCTGAAGGGGTAAGACTCATAAAGTGTGACTGAATTTTAGATGGATAAGAGGCACAAATGAAAAGGTGGAGACCTATTAATTCTATCTAATTACCAAAGGATTTCATCAAAGTTATAGTGTTGACTATGACGAGACGATTTCTTTGTGGCAATTCTCAAGTCCATTCAGATTGAGTCAAGCTTCTCAAAGTTAGAATATATATTTTGAATATATGACTTCGTTAAGAATGAAGTAGAATCCTATATGTATAAATGGGCTAATAGTTCTGTAAAATCATTCTTTGTACTGTTTGGATGAAATTCTCTTAATCGAGAATGACATTCCTATATTACAAAGAATAAAAGCTTGGTTGTCATTTCTGTTCTCCACAAAGATTTGGAAGGTTATGAGAACCATCTTTAAATATTTATGAAATACTAAGGACCAATGGCTCGTTTATGGAGAATCTGATTTAAAATCTATAGAATACTGATTCTAATTTTTAGTCAGATGGGAATGATAAAGTTGTGTCAGATTGTATTTTTATCCTAAAAAGATGAGTGATATGCTGAAAAATTTTATGCAATAGTTAGTAGCCAATTTTATTTGCGATATGGAGTTCTTTGTAGTATTTGATATGGTAAAGAAGTTGTTTGGTTATAGAAATTCATTAGCGAGCTTGGAGAGGTACCCTCTATTGATGGTCCAGTTCTTCTGTATTAACAGCACTACTGGAGCCATAGCTCAAGTTGAAGAACTGATGTTCCATCTATGAATCAAACACTTTTTGCATTGCAATCACCGATAAGATCGAAATAAAATTGACCTCAGGAAGATCGACTAAAAGGTAAACTTGACTGATCCATTGACTAGAGCAATCGGATCTAATGAGTTCGATGATCTAAAATGGAAGATGGATATTTGATACCAATCTGATTCACTTTAGTCCAAGTGGTAGTTATTGGAAAATATGTCTTAAAGCCAATCATCGAGGTTATAGATGATTATGCTCCCTATAAGTATGTAAATTATAAAATGATAAATGTTATCTGGTAGATTTATCATAAAGAATATATCTTCTAAAATAAAATCTATATGTTATGATGAAGTCCTTAAAATTACTTCTAAAATAATAAAAGAGGATTTATCATGTGGTTCTTAAATCCTGCTTGCGACCAAATGATTTAATTGTCACAAGGACGATAATTGTATCGAGTATAGATTATTATATATCATATTAGTTAGTTATCCTCTTAACCAAAATATGTGGTGACACGGATATGGCCTATGAGTGATATGTAAGAGTACATTTCACTGAGCGTGATCACTTTCGAAGTACTCTGCTGTCAAGGACTGCTTTGATGGGATATGGGTATATGTATCTCTCAATCTGAGACTGTCTCGGTGACTTGCAAGCAACTCACTGTACTTTGATGCCGAACTACCCAAATTTCTAATTCGATGATGGAAGATTTTTAGGTATAGTCAAGTACTTGTGAAGTTTGAGTGTGAGTCAAGATGAGATTGATCGCTCCAAGTAAAATTGAAGATGATGCATCATTGTGTATCAATTCAGCAAAACTTTGGTCAAAGTAATCCTAGTGAGGAGTCACAGAATTTTTGAGGTTCAGACACAATGTGGACCATTCATCCTGGGTTGATAGTTTAACCCAAAATTATCTTTGAGTATCAAATGTCAAAGAGATAAATTATATGGTAACTATATTCACATGGGTTCTATAGTGTTGCTGGGCATACATTCGGCTTATCCGAACGTCGAGTCCCATTGCTAGATAATTACATTGATTAGTACAGAAATTATTTTTGGTCTATCAATTTAGGTTCGAACTTATGAGGTCACACAAACAGAAGTACCTGTTGATCAAATGACTGATCGACGATTATGAATCGTTGAAGGGTTTAATTATTAATTTGATTGATGATTAATCCTTTACAAAAGTTGTAATAAATTATTTAGTAATAGTTAGTAAATTAGAAGAATAATTAATTAACAATATGATTGTTGATTGGCTTAATTTGATTAAGTAATGGAGATTAGATTAGATCTAATTGAATTGGATTCAATTAGATTGGCTTTGGATTGATTGGATGCAGCCCTATTGAATAATAGGCTTGTTCCAATTAATCTCAACGAAACAAATTAAAATCTATGTTGAATAGAATTCAATTATTTTATATAAATTTTGATTGGATCAAACTCTATTGGATAATAGGCTTGATTGGATCAATCCCTATTATCAAATAGCTTCCCTGATATCCATCAAGAATCAATCTCTAGATCAATGGAGCTTTAATCTAACTAATTACAAATTAAGTTAGAGCCTAATAATTGGGCTAGGATCTAATTAGTTAGTTTATTATAACTAATTCTTAAGTTAGTTAGGATTGGGTCCAAGAATTAGTTAGAGTTTGACTAAGATCTTGAATCCTATTTGGAATAGGACTAAACCCAAACAAGCCACCCCATGTGATAATTATATCTCCATGCCACACCTCCCTTTCACCATGGAACATATTTCTCACGCCCCTTTGTGCACCCTCTCCTCTCTTCCGTGAAGAAAAAGGAGGCATCCTCCCTTCTCTCATGTTGCCCAAAAAGTAAAGGTAAGAGAAGGGGGCGTCCAAGAGTTGGACGCCTTATATCTTATACATCTTGTCTCTCCTCTTCTCTTCCCTTCTCGAAAGATTTTTAAAATTTTTTGTTGCTAATTTTTAGACATCGAAAAGAGGATTCTCTGCTGATTTTATGGTAGAAAATTAGAGAAAAAAATTCTTCCTAACGAGAGAAAGAGAAAGAAGAAGAAATGTTCTTCTTTCTTGTGCGCAGCCTTGAAGAAGAAGGAGTTCTTCTTTTATATATTTTTTTATTTTTTTTAAATAAAAATTAGATTAAATCTAATTTTTAACATGAAGATTTGAAGAAAAAATATCAAAAAATTTTGGTTAGACGTTTGGGGCTTCTTGAAGTTTTAGATCAAGGAAGAAGATGGATCTTCTTTCTTGTACGCAGCCTTGAAGAAGAAGAAGTTCTTCTTTCAATTTTTTTTATTTTTTTCTAAAATAAAAATTAGATTAGATCTAATTTTTAACATATACATTTAGAAGAAAATTATCAAAAAAAATCTGATTAGAGTTTGGGGCTCTCTAGAGTTCTAGATCAAGGAAGAAGATGGATCTTCTTTCTTATACGCAGTCTTGAAGAAGGAGTTCTTCTTCTAAATTTTTTTTTAAAAGGTAAAAATTAGATTAAATTTAATTTTTTATATAAATATTTAAAAAAAAATATCAAAAAAATCTAGTTGGACATTTGAGGCTTCTTGGAGTTCTAGATCAAAAAGAAAAAGGAAGAAGAAAAGAGAAGAACGGTTCTTCTCTTGGATCTCTCTTTTGAATTTTTTCTAAAATTTAAAATTTTATATAATTTTAAGCATAAAAAATCAGATTAGATTAATTTTTATCATAAAAAATCAGAGAAGAAAAGTTCTTCTTAAGGATGTGGAAGAAAGAGAGAAAGATTTTATCTTATGCATGAAAAATTAAGAAAAAAAGATTCTTCCCTTGATTTCTATTATAGATAGCAGATGCATGGATCTAGGAAGTAAAGAAGAGGGTCCCTTTATTCTTCATCTTCATCATGTTCTTCTCAGATCAGCTAAAGGATGGTATCTTCGTGAGCTAGCACTTCTGAAGAGATCGATCAGTACAAGGACTTCGTGTGGATACCCATAGAGACCGGATGCGTGTGCGGCTGTCAAGCATCATGAAGAACCATCTATCATAAATTTTTTATGTGATGATCTATTATCCACACTCAGATATGAGATTTTGATCTCAATTAATATTTAGATGTTATCTAAATATAAATTAGATATGTTCTATACTTGCTGAATTTTAGATTTTAGATGTGCATACATGCATATTAGCTTATGTCATAGATCCTGTATGGTGATTTAGATTTAATCTATGCATGCATTATAGATTAAATTATTTAATCTATATATGTTCTACTGTAAATTTTTGAAAATACATGCACATCGCCCATCGTAATTTCCTTCAGTTTAAAACTCAGAATTCTTTTATTTATGTTCCATTCATCATCTATAAAATGTACAGTACAAAAAATATAATTAGCACATTGGTAATTAGTAGTCAAATATCACAGGTCATTGATACTCTATAATTTAAGTATTCTAATAATTTTTGAAGCTCAATTCTCATTTTAATATATTGCTTCATTGCTTCTCTATGAATTGTTTTCTTACTAATTCATTTATATTGAGGTTGTAGACCCTATTGGATATATCACTCTAATTTTTTTGACTCATTTCTTATAAATGGTTCTTCCTCATAAATTATCTATCTAGCAAGCTCTCTATATTGCATTTATTGATTATATTTTAAGAACTAAGACTACCCCCAGCTAAATTCAATTGGGCCTGGATTTTTGCATCATGTGTCCTATGTTGTTCTATGTGGTGTTTCAAGTGGCCAGTGCTACTGGATCATTTAGCGATCAGGATGGCTTTGTATTTCTTGCAAACTGTCGTAGGTTCACCCTAGGCATTTGTAGATTTATCAAAATTTCTTCATACCTCACTAGTTCTCTTCCTAGTCCTACATACTTGAGCACTAGTGATTTCTTCAAGAATATTTGTCTCCTTATTGGGGGTTATACTAGGGTTGCTATCATAATAAGAATCTATTTATGCTAATAAAAAAAATAAAAATAAAAAAATTATATTGAGAATGATGTACTCTTCATCGAAGATAGAGGATGAGAGAGCTTGGTCGTCGATGCTAATAGCTCGATCTTTCAGCTTCGAGAGAATTCAAACATGCTTGAGCAAAATGGATTGTAAGCAAATAAATAGGAAAAGCTTATGGAGAGAAAAAGATTGGGAGTAAGAAATGATTGAGAGAATGGATTGGATTTGGTGTGATGGAAACGGTGAGAGTGAATCTCTATTTATAGTTGTTAGAAACTTTTATGCTTTCCAAAATATCCTCACAAACTAGTCGTTTATGACCATTGATAGAAGGTATATTGGTCTTTTGGAATTTTTTTTTATCAAAAAATTATGTAAATTATCAAATGACCTCCTTACCCTCAAATATAGCCGTTATATGGCTGTTGGGGAGGATAAAAGTGATGTTTTCCTGAAATTTTACAGTTTAAAATCTCCAAAAAATTTTTTGCCCATTATATTTTATTACGGGCTTGGATAGGCCTCAACGGCTCTAATCGTGCCTGACCCGACCCACTGTGGGTGGCCCATCATGCCAGGCCAGGCACAGGCCATGGGCCGGGCCTAGTCTTTATCGGGCTCGTGTCGGGTTTGGGCTTGGGCTTGTGAACCCCAAACCTAGCCCGACTCTGAGGAACGGACTGGGCCAGGCTCGGCTCATTATTGTTCATTACAATCAGGCTAGGGCAGGCCTGCTTTGGGCTGGCCTGTTGGCCACCTCTATGCTCGCTGGTAGCGTCCGCAGCATCGATGGGGAAAAATAGGAGTAGGTGCGGCGATCGAGCATGTCCATGCAGTTCGAGTCGGGTCGGGCCACTACATCTTTCACTGCAGGCCGGGTTCTGTTCCACTTTAGTATTCAAATTCAAACTCAAATACAATTGGATCCTCTCGTTATTGGATCCCATAAAGATTGGGCATTGGGTACTTTTCGAATAAAAATTAGTTATTTGATAAATTATTTTATTATACTTTTAACTTTTTTAAAATCATATGGTCCAATCAAAATGCTAACTCATGAACTGTGAAATATGAAAAGAGTAATTATATAAAGAAATAAAAAGAAAAGCTAAGTCTAAAAGATGGCATCTATACGTACATCTTTTGTTTTCTAAGTATCCATGCCATCAAAAGATGTGAAAAATCTTACAAAAAAAAAATCATATAATGAGTAAGCTCAATGATTAATATTAATCTCTTTTAATACGTTATACAAAGACTAGGATGGGAATGGGCTCAAGCCCTACCAATTTCTGATTGGACTTTGGGCTAAACATCAAAATGTCTGGACTAAATTTGGGCTTAGATATAGAGTTCATTTGTTTTTTGAATCGAGCTCAGGTATATCATTGGCCTAGCCTGAGCTCAAACCCATAGAAGGCTTGATACTGAGCCGTGTTGTGTCAGTTTATCGGAGCTCATCGGACCATATCCACTCAGCCAATGATAGGATTGTCAAGGCCAAGGTAGATGCCAGGGCAAGATGCCGAGGGTGCTGACATAGATGAACTCGATAGTGAGGTGAAGGCTGAGACTATAGGCAAAGTCATGGAGGTTCTCGGCGGTGAGGCCAATCTCGTGAGTCTCCTCTGGGACAATAGCAATTATCCAAAGTCTTGATGAGGGAATGCAAGTGATACAGTTCTAGGTAGCAACATTCTAAGAGGAGGACCACTAATGCCAAAGCTCAATCTCGAAATTGATAAGGTGGACAGAGCTACATCCTCCACTGTTGGAGGTGGCAACAATGACATCAAGGGCATCGAGGAAGATCTAATTGACAGTTTTTGCTCAAATAGACAATCCAAGAGGAAAAGTGAATTGGATGTTTTAAAATTTAAAGTCTACTGTGCACAGAATTTAAATTAAGTGAGCTTGCAGTAAGGTGAAAGCAATGCAATATAAACAAAAAATGATGATGGAAATAAAAGCAAAGCAAAGAATAACCAAACCACAAGTAAGACATATTTTTTTATAGTGGTTCAGTATCAAATTCAGCACTTACATCCACTCTCCAAATAACTTTTGAAAATTTTACTATAATCTTCTCTAGATTACAATTTTATTATTTTCTCTGGCTCACAATCAAAATCCAATAGATTTTCTCAGTGAAAATTAACTAAAACTATCTTTTAAGCCACTCTTAGGCTTACATAAAAGTACACTCCAATTCAAGACTTGAATAAGCCTTTTCTAAATTTTCAATCCCAATTGAAACTCAAGTACAATAAAAAAATAGAGATATAAATTCAAGCACAAATGAAAAAACTCCTAAGAGAAAACTAGTTGATGATGAAGCTTTTGAGAATTTGTCAAGGAAGCTTTATAATGAATGATCTTTTCTTCTTCTGAAAACCACTAAAGCCTTCAAGATTCCGGTGGTTAAAAAGTTGGAGCTCTCTCTTGAATACACACTTAATGGTCTTTGTTGGTGCAAAAATCTGCTTGCGTCGGAGAAGCTGGAGTCGAGGGAGTGCGGTCGCCGCCGGGACCTGCAAAAAAGTCTAAACTGGAGGTGGGGTTGCTTCGACAAGATCCTCCAACGCTCAAGTCAGTTCTCTATCTCAACAAGAATGGAGTGCTCGAACGAAAATTTTAGTAGAGTTTCTAGGTAAGAATAAGAGCTTAGAGAATAACGTATCTGGGGTCCCCCCTTTTATAGGCAGAGGTGGCAACAAACTGATAGCGATGCCTGTAACCGTCTGGCAGTGGGCCACCCAGAGTCAGGAGAAGTTTGTTGTGGAGTGTAGTGGAGTGGACCCGTGGCTATCACCGGGGTGTGCCATGTGGAGTCTGCCACGGGGAGCGGAGCGGCGTCCGTTGTCGCGACTTGCCAGAGAATGGAAGAATCACGCGGTATCCGTCGCAGAAAGTGGAGCAGGATCGTGGCCATTATTATGTCCTGTCAGGGAGTGATGGAGCCGCATGGAATCCATCGCAGGAGGTGGAGCAGAGTCGTGGCTGTTGCTGCAGCCTGCCAGGGGGTGATGGAGCCACGTGGAATCTGTCGCAGGAGGTGGAGCAGAGTCGTGACTGTTGCTACAGCCTGCCAGGGGGTCCAGGCCTATCGGTCGGAGTTCGGCTGGGGTGTCTGGCGGAGAGAGGTGGCTAGCCACCCGTCTGAGAGGAGCTTGGAGTCCGACTCTTGCAGGAGTTCGGATGGAGTCTTCCTTCAGTTGAAGTCGGAGATGAAGTCTGGCTCCCGTAGGAGCCCGGGCGAAGTCTACCTGCGATTGGAGTTAGGGGCGAAGTTCGGCTCCCTTAGGAGCCTGGACAAAGTTTACCAGCAATCAGGGTCGAGGACGGAGCCCGGCTCCCGTAGGAGTCCGGGCGAAGCCTTTCCGCAGTAGGAGTTGGGGACGAGATCCGGCGCCCGTAGGAGCTCGGGCGAAGCCTACCTGCAATCACAGTCAGGGGTGAAGTCTGGCTCCCTTAGGAGTCCGGACGAAGTTTACCAGCAATCGGGGTCGAGGACGGAGCCCGGCTCCCGTAGGAGTCCGGGCGAAGCCTTTCCGCTGTCGAAGTTGGGGACAAGATCCGGCTCCCGTGGGAGCCCGGGCGAAGTCTACCTGCAATCACAGTCAGGGGTGAAGTCCGGCTCCCTTAGGAGTCCGGACGAAGTTTACCATCAGTCAAGGTCGGGGATGAAGTCCGGCTCTCGTAGGAGTTCGGGCGGAGTCTTCTCGTAGCCGGAGTCGAAGATGAGGTCTGGCTCCCGTAGGAGTCCGGATGAAGTCTACCTGCGATTGAAGTCAGGGGCGAAGTCCGGCTCCCTTAGGAGTCCGGACAAAGTTTACCAGCAATCGGGGTCGAGGACGGAGCCCGGCTCACGCAGGAGTCTGGGCGAAGCCTTTCCGCAATCGGAGTTGGGGACGAGATCCGGCTCCCATAGGAGCCCGGGCGAAGTCTACCTGCAGTCACAGTCAGGGGTGAAGTCTGGCTCCCTTAGGAGTCCGGACGAAGTTTACCATCAGTCGAGGTCGGGGATGAAGTCCGGCTCCCATAGGAGTTCGGGCGGAGTCTTCTCGTAGCCAGAGTCGAAGACGAGGTCTGGCTCCCATAGGAGTCCGGGCTGAAATCTGATAGTTGTGGGAATCTACCGTTGGAGAAGTTCGGGGTAGTTCGGATTGGAGTTGAACCTGGCTGGAAGAAGTCTGGAAGGGATTCGGGAGCAGCTGATAGTCGTAGAAAGTCGACTGGCGACAGAGCTTAGTGAGCGCTTAGGGCGGTTTAATAGATGACTGGGGAAACTCATGTTGAAGGAGCTCGGGTGGTGTAGTGAAAGTTCATCCGTCGGGAGAATTTAGTCAGGGGAGGTACCATCTATGGTCGACAGTCGGAGGAGTCCTGGGAGGGTCAATCCTATTAAGAACTTCGACTGAAGGTATTTTATACCCAACACCAGTCCCCCTACTTTCGAGTTCGAATTTCGAATGAAGAAAGTACAGAAAGATTGTCACAACCGAAATTCCTCCCTCGATATCCGGCGCAATCGTCCTCAAATATTTTGGCATTTAATGCGCGTGCGCCAGAGTCTTTTCAAATCGAGGCGATCCGAAGAGGCTCTTTTGGAACCTGCAGTGGAACGGTGTTCAAGGCGTGGCGCAATAAAGGCACTGTCAGCTGTCTGCCACTTTTTAACCGCCCGCTGTAGTGAGTGGGACACGCAGCGAAAAGAGACCAGCCAGAGGGGATTCGCAATCATCATTACGCCGGATCTCAGGGCCTATTTAAACTCGCCCTTCCGCCTTCAGGGGCCCTATTTCGCCTGAAAGTTCTATCGGTGTCCGCCTTTTCTTCGAGAGCCCTGACCCTCCTTGGCGTCTTCTTTGGCTCTAGGCATCCTTCGAGTCATCCCTGTCCTCGCCCCTCTGCATCCTTCAGAGTGATCTAGGTTAGTCCCAGAACCTTCGTTTTTCTTCTTGCCATTTAGGGGCCTTTTCTCCTCCATTTCCTTCTGTCGTATTCCTCTGATTTGGTCTCCCGCAACCCCTCATCCTTTGTCCCGTCTGATTTCTCCAGGATCTTTAGGGTCTTTGTTTGAAGTTATTTGAAATGTCTTCCGGCACCTCCACCTCTAGCGGCTCCGGGAGTTCTTCCGCCTTAGCCCCCCAGGAGCCTCACTCTATAGACGAACCCACTTCTGGGACTGGGCTTCGTTCAATTTTTGCATCGGGTGCCATTCCCTGCTGTCTGACTCTGGATGAACTCCTACTGATAAGAGTTCAGTATGGAGTTCCTCCGGAGTACGACCTGGAGCTTTCTGGCCCCTCCGACTGGGCTAGCACTCCTCCACCCGATCGTTTCTGCCTGTATCAAGAGGCCTTCCGTGTCGGACTCCGGCTTCTGCTTCCGCCCTTTGTCGTCGCCCTTTTCCGCTTCTTAGATATCTCTTTAGCTTCAGTTGCTCCAAATTCTTTTAGGTTTTTGATAGGGTTCCTCTCCCTTTGCCACGTAGTCGAGGTTCAGCCATCCCTCTCTCTGTTTAGATATTTATATACCTTCAAGCGTCACCCTTCGATGAAGGACTGGTGGTATTTCTCCCCTCAGTTCGGCAAGAAGGGGTTGCTGAAAGGTACTCCCTCTTCAATCCACAACTGGAAAGGGAAATACCTCTTCGTCCACTGTCCAACTTTGAGGCTGGGCCTACCCCCTTGGGGCTCTTTGAGGGACTCTGTCCGCTGGACTCCCAGTCTGAGGGAGGACGACCTTAGGCCGCCCGAAAACTTCTTGACTATTCCACTCCTTCCCTTCCCAATCTTCTGAAGGAGCAATTTTTGTTCAACATCGGCTTGAGCCCCCTGATCCTGCGAGTATTCTATCTTTTCTTTTTTCTTCTTTTCTTCCGTCCTTCTTCTCTTTTCTTCTCTTTTTTCTTCTTTTCTTTTTTTTTTCTTTTTGCATGTCACTTCTTCCTTTTTCACCCCGTTGCTGATTTTCAATTTTTTGATTTTTTTTTTTAGGAATGGACACCGAAGCAGCACGGATGCTCGTCAGGGGCCTCAAGGCCCACAAAAGAAAAGGCGTCGCGGCCTCCGGATCAGCAAAGAAGGCCAGAGTGGAGGAGACGAGCTCGACTGCGTCTGTCCAGGCAGCTCCCGCGGTCGACATTCCTTCGGACTCCGAGCCACCGACTCCCTGGGCCTCTTCAAGGAGTCCGTCGACTGGGGCTCCCATTTTGGGGGTCTGTTCCACGAAGGCATCCGGAGTCGAGAGGGGGAGGAGAAGGAAGTCGGTGGCCCGCAGGGTGAGTAGCCGCCGAGCCGTCGTTGAAGAGTCCCTTGGTTTCGAAGAAGAGCCGGAGAATCCCTTCAATGACAAAGACTTGATCAAGCGGTTGATCGACGGCTGCATTCTGCCTGAAGTCGTCGAGAGGATTGACCGCATCGATCCTGAACAGCGGGTTTGGGACTCCCTAGGGTCCTTTCTCGAGGTAAATAAGTCTTCATTTAATTGGCTTTCTGACCCTTGTTCCGATCCTCTAGCCGCCTTGCAGATTAGGCACCAGCTCCTTGCCAACATCGAGGCGACTAACCGGACGAGGAGGGATGCCATCCAAGCAGAGGAGCATCGCCGGACCGAAGTCGCTCGCCTCAAAGAAAAGGCCGCTGAAGTAGTTACCCTCCAAGAGGCCCTGGAGAAAGAAAAGCAGGCCCGAGAGGAAGAGAAGCAGACCTCGAAGGAGACGGTGAGAAAGGCGGAGGCCGAGGTTGCCAATTTGGTGGAGCAGATTTCGGTCCTGGTCTCAGAGGCCAGGGGTCTTGCGGTGGAGGAGTTCAAGGCCTCTGCGGAGATGAGGGACCTGAACGTCCGATTCGGCCAAGAAGCATTCATCAAGGGGTTCGAGCTCTGCCAGGAGAAGGTGACCAGAAAATTTTTCGAGCTCGATCTCAGCTTCTTGGGCGAGGAGTCTGAAGATGAGGCCGGCCCCTCTCCTGTTGCTACTGCTGCCGCAACCCCCCTTCCAGGGACACCGAGCTCCCCAACTCCTACCGCTGAGGTCTGAGACCTCCGACCTTATATTTTTCTTTACTGTATTTTTTCTTTTCCTTTTGTCTTTAAGAAACATTCTATCAACAAAGTTGAATTTCTCGTCGTGGATGGCTTCTTCTTTCTTCCTTTCTCCTTTTTGTTTTTCTTTCTGCAATGAGATGCGCCTTGACGCTTTGGTCTCCCGATGGCAGCGTCCTGCCGAAGCACTTCCCCTACACCAGAGAATTTCGCTGAAGTCCATGATCCAGCGGCTGAAGAAGAAAGTTCTTCATTTGACAAAAAGGTCGAAGAAGATGGAAGGCGAGCTCCGAAGGTTGGGGGAGGGTCACTCTGAAGCCACCGCGGAGGCCACCCGCTTTCGGAATCTCCACGTGAAGGGGATCATGGAGTACAACCAAAGGAAGGCAAACTTCGTAAAGGAGCTTGCGGAACATAAGAAGCATACCAGCGATCGAATTTAGGCTCAAGCTGCTAAGATCAGTTCTCTCAGGGTGGAACTGTCAGCTGCGCAGGAGAGGATTGGCCAACTGAAGGAAAGTTCATCCTGGCTCTTGGCTCGGGCCGACGTCGGCCGGGAGTGATCGAAGAAGGTCTTCGACCTTCAGCAGCAGCTTCAGGATGCCGAGGCGGGCTACGACGTGCATCGGGCCGGCTGGCGCAGGTAGGTGGATGAATATAAAGGGAGACTCAGGGTGGCGACCGACGAAGTCGCCCATCTTCAAGGGCAGCTGGCTGACAGGGCTTAGCTCGCTTTCTCTCCAGATTTCAATGAACTCTAATCCCTAAGAAGAACTGCAGAAGGGCTTTCTGTCGCCCTTGGGGAGAGGATGACTGAGCTACAGTAATTGAAGATCTAGCTGGCATGCGAGCAGCAGGCCGTCAAGGATGCGGAAGCAGAATCCGAGGTCCTGAGAAAAAGGCGTCGAGAGGCGGAGAGAGAGAGCCAACGATATCATCGAAGATACATGAAGATATTAATGAGAGAGAGAGAATTGAAAGCAGAAATCGAACGTTTAAGGGATTTCCTGGCGAGGGTTGAAGGCGAAAGTCCGAGGTCGGAGGAAGTCGGGCCCCCTTAGGGCTCTTTTTGTCTTTCTGTCTTCCCATGTATGTATTTTTTCTTCTGTCGTTTCGTTTTGTTCTTGTCGTTCTGCTTTTCTTTCTTTAGCCTGTCGGGCTTTGTAGTGTATATTTTGTGAATAAAATGAAAAGAAGATTTTGTGTTACCTCGTCCGCGTGTTGTATTAAATTGTCATCCGCCGAACTTCTCTTGTCTTTAAGACTTGTCCGACGTCGATGTTGTTTGGAGGTGCCCAATCGTCGCCATGCTGATTTGCTTTTCTTGTCGTCCATGGCCGTAGGCTCGAGCTTGATGGTCCGAACTCCGCATTACCTCGAAGGTGTCGTTGTCTTCTTGGCCTGTGTCGAGGGTTTTCTTAGAGGTCGGGGATGTTTGGTAGGAACTTCCCATCTTTGTTGAGATGAGGTTCCTTAGGTCTTTGGTGTGGTTTGTTTTTCGTCTGTTGCCGGCGTAATTCATCATTTTTCTTTTTAATTTTCCTCCTCTTTTCGAGTGAGGGTCCTCCCCTTGCTTTTTAAGGGGTCGCGTAGAAGTGTAGAGGTGCCATTGAGGAGACTTTTCCCCTTATCCAATTTCGTTGGGCAGCCAGGTCTTTGTCATCGTTAGGATGAAGTTCCCCCTCTATTCCCAACGAGGCTGTGGGGGCACATAAAGGTCGTTGCAAAGGCCTCTCCCCCCATCCGATCTAAAAGAATCGGGCCTTCGACTTTGCTCATGTCAGGACGAGGTTCTCCTCCTGTCCCTAATAAGACTGTGGGGGCACATGTGGGTACTGTTTGGCCTCTCTCCCATCCGATCTAAGAGAAACCGGGCCTTCGACTTTGCTCACGTTAGGGCGAGGTCCTCCTCCTGTCCCAGACGTGGCCGTGGGGGCGCATAAGGGCGTTGTAGGGCCTCTCCCCCATCCGATCTAAAAGAACCGAGCCTTTGACTTTGCTCATGTTAGGGCGAGGTTCTTCTCCTGTCCCTAACATGGCTGTGGGGCGCGTAAGGGTATTGCAGGGCCTCTCCCCCCATCCGATCTAAAAGAACCGGGCCTTTGACTTTGCTCATGTTAGGGCGAGGTTCTCCTCCTGTCCCTAACATGGCTCAGGGGGCATCCAAGGGCCATTATATAGGCCTTTCCCCCAATCCGATCTTAAAATAATCGGACTTTCATTTTGCTCATGTTAGGACGAGGCTCTCCTCCTGTTCCTAACATGACCACGGGGGCACTCAAGGGCCGTTATATGGGCCCTTCCCCCGATCCGATCTTAAAATAATCGAACTTTCATTTGGTTCATGTTAGGACGATGTTCTCCTCCTGTTCCTAACATGATCTTGTTTTAATTGTTTGAAGGGGTCATCCCCAATCGTAACAAATCCATGCCAAAAGGGAAAGGCATGCAAAGTCGAAAGGAATTTTGATTTAAAGCAAAGTCGTGAGCAGTACATTTACAGATTTCTCGAGTTCCATGATCGTGGAAGGTCTGCTCCTCCTTGAGGCCCTCCGGGGATGGAGTCGATGGTCCCGATTGGAGGCCGATCTCCGGGTTGCTCCTCCCTCCTTGGCAGTTCAGGTTGCGGCAAGGCCCTTGGCTGATCTTCTCTATCCTCAGGCCGACGTCGAATGAACCTATCGAGTCGACCTCGTCGGATGAGCTCCTCGATCTCGTCTCGGAGCTGGATGCATTCCTCTGTGTCGTGGCCGTGGTCGCGATGGTAGAGACAGAACTTGTTGGGGTTGTGCTTTCGGGGTGTGTGCGCATCCTCTCTGGCCTAGGGAGCTGCTCTCTGACCTCCATCAGTACCTGGGTCTTTGAGGCATTGAGGGGGGCGTAGTTGCAAAATCTTCTCGGTGGAGAACCCCACCGAATCCCATGATCCGGACTTCTCTGCCTACGTACCTGGGGAGGAGTATGGACACGCTTGTGCCCAGGAGAGGATCGAGAACGTGACCGAGCTTCTCTCGGCCCTTTTTCGACTGCGGGCTTATTCGAGTCTCCCGCCTGCCGCTCTCTCGCAGTCTCCTCATCCTTCATTTTGAAGGCTTCTTCCGCTCGGATGTACCCTTTAACCCGAGCCAATAAATCAGTAAAATCTCTGGGGTACTTCTTCTCCAGGGAGAACAAAAGGTCATTCTTCTAAAGGCCGCCTTGAATTGCTACCGATTGGTCCAAATTCCGGACCTCCAGCACTGCGACATTGAAACGGTTGATGTAGGCCCGAATGGACTCCCCCTCCCAATGCTTGATATTAATGAGGGACTCCGAACCCTTCTGGGGGTGCCGGCTACTGACAAAATGGGCCATAAATTGATGGCTCATCTGATCGAAGGAAAAGATGATACCCGACTTCAGCACCGAGTACCAGTTTCTCGCCGCTCCCTTCAAGGTGGATGGGAAGGCTCGACATAGAATGGCGTCGGGTGAGCCATGAAGCAGCATCATCGTCCGAATGCCTCCAGATGATCAATCGAGTTCGAAGTCCCATCGTAGCTTTCGAACTGGGGGAGTTTGAAGTTTGGCGGGATCGGTTCCTGCATGATCATTTGAGAAAAGGGAGGGTCAGTGCAAATATCCTCACCATAAGCGGGGGGAGCGTGGCGGAGTTCTTCGATCCGTCGGTTCATCTCCTAGAGTCTCCGGTCCAGGAAATCCTCTCGACTTCGGGTCTCGAGGGTCCTCTGGTAGAATGGGGTAGAGATCTTCCAGGGGTGGAGTCGTGATCCGATTGAGGGCTCTCCACCCTCGGGTTTGTCATCCCGAGAAAGATGGGGCGGCTGGCCCAAGTGGCCCGCCCTACCACCGGATTTTGGTGTTCCGGTGAGACTCTTTCCAGGCGCACTGATGCCTGCGGCTGCTGTTGCTGCTGCATGGCCTGCACAGCTTCAGTGAGGCCTCTGACCTACTGTGCCAGCAGATCAAATTGCTCTGCACCGACCGTCGTTGCCGGAGGAAGAGGAGGAGGCTTGGAAACTGGAGGTGAGGCCAGAGCCTGAGATTTGGCCGTGGAGGCCGTGGATCGCCGTGTGGACGCCTTGCGGGGAGGCATCGGGCAAAGACCAAGTGGAGGAAGGAGGAGAGGGCACCGAAAAAGATGCCCGGGGGCAATCCCATTGAGCACTCCTTTAAGAACAAGGGTACTACGAAGGTTCAACCCCTTCCTCTAGCGCCAATCCTGCTGGTGCGAAAATCCGCTTGCGTCGGAGAAGCTGGAGTCGAGGGAGTGCGGTCGCCACCGGGACCTGCAAAAGAAGTCTAAACCAGAGGTGGGGTTGCTCCGGCAAGACCCTCCGATGCTCAAGTCAGTTCTCTGCCTCAACAAGAATGGAGTGTCTGAACGAAAATTTTAGCAGAGTTTCTAGGTAAAAATAAGAGCTTAGAGAATAACGTATCTGGGGTCCCCCCCTTTTATAGGCGGAGGGGGCAACAAACTGATAGCGATGCCTGTAACCGTCTGGCAGTGGACCGCCCAGAGTCAGGAGAAGTTTGTTGCGGAGAGTAGTGGAGTGGATCCGTGGCTATCACTGGGGCGTGCCACGTGGAGTCTGCCACGGGGAGTGGAGCGGCATCCGTAGTCATGACTTGCCAGAGAATGGAAGAATCGCGCGGTATCCGTCGCAGAAAGTGGAGCAGGATCGTGGCCATTATTATGGCCTGTCAGGGAGTGATGGAGCCACGTGGAATCCATCGCAGGAGGTGGAGCAGAGTCGTGACTGTTGTTGCGGCCTGCCAGGGGGTGATGGAGCCGCGTGGAATCCGTCGCAGGAGGTGGAGCAGAGTCGTGGCTGTTGCTGCGGCCTGCCAGGGGGTCCAGGCCTATCGGCCGGAGTTCGACTGGGGTGTCTGGCGGAGAGAGGTGGCTAGCCACCCATCTGAGAGGAGCTTGGAGTCCGGCTCTCGCAGGAGTCCGGATGGAGTCTTCCTTCAGTTGAAGTCAGGGACGAAGTCTGGCTCCCGTAGGAGCCCGGGCGAAGTCTACCTGCGATTGGAGTCAGGGGCGAAGTCCGGCTCCCTTATTTGCCTGGACAAAGTTTACCAGCAATCGAGGTCGAGGACGGAGCCCGGCTCCCGTAGGAGTCTGGGCGAAGCCTTTCCGCAATCGGAGTTGGGGACGAGATCCGGCTCCCGTAGGAGCCCGGGCGAATCCTACCTGCAATCACAGTCAAGGGTGAAGTCCGGCTTCCTTAGGAGTCCGGACGAAGTTTACGAGCAATCGGGGTCGAGGATGGAGCCCGGCTCCCGTAGGAGTCCGGACGAAGCCTTTCCGCAGTCGAAGTTGGGGACGAGATCCGTGTAGGAACCAGATCTAGGGTTTCAGGGTTAGATCTTGAAACTTTTTCAAGATCATACCGCGGAAGACTAAAATAAATCAAAATTATTTTTTAAAATTAGATAATTCCTAGATCTAAGATCTTATTACATGATTATTATATAGCATTAAATCAGAAATTAAAATATATAAATATAGCATGAACTACATGTTGATCATATCAACATGTTTCTATACTACATCTAATGTATGTATTAAACAATAGATCAGATCTATTACCTTGCAAGTTAGACGTTCTAACCTTGCTGATCTGGGATTGAGGATGATGTTGCAAGCTGCACACGCATCCGACGTCTAGGAGTCATCCACACGAGCCCACGAATCTCGATCAGAAGTCCTGCTTCAGGAAATCAGCACAGTATGCTTGTACTGCGCTGATCCTTCTTTGATGGTTGATCAGGTGCCTCCTTCTTCTTGATTTAGACTCTTACAAAGATGAAAAGTAAAAGGAGGAGTTTCAGATCTGAGATGCTCTCAGGAAACTCAAGATGGAGGGAGGAAAGATATGAAAATAAACAACCCTAGAAGAAGACCCTCTTCTTCTTCTCGTTTCTCTGTCTAGACACCCTAACTTGTATCTTTTATATCTCCACGACCCAAAAGTATTTCTCTCTGATTTTTGGATGGCTCAAAGTCTCTCAAATCTCTGTCTTTTTCGAAAATTTCATGAAGAAACTCATCTTATATAGAGAGATATGATAGAGTCCTTGTCTAGGTCAAATACCTAGTCAAGGCTTATCCAAACATGGCAAGTTAAGGGGCGCCCAACTCTTGAGCACCTTCTCCATATTTTCTTGTATGGATCACCAGCAAAGGATGCACAATGTGTACCCTAAAAGTCATAAAAATTTTTAAAAAAAATTTGAATAAATTCGGTGCAAAATTGAAAGAGTTTTGGATTTCTAAAACTCTATCTCATAGAATTCGAAATCCAAACTTATTCCTTTTTTATTTGATCCAAACTACCTTCCATGTAAGAAAGAAGAGAGGAGACCTTTTGTGAACGTGGGAGAGACCTGGGAGAGGGCTTTTGTCACACAAAATAAGAGGAGATTGGCATTGAATGAGAGAGAGGGCGTGGGGAAGGCTTATGTGGTGCAAGGTGGATTCCTTGTCTTACTAGGATTCTATCTTATGACTTGTTTTAATTTGGTTTTCCAAACCAAATCAAACCAAAATTAGATCAACCTAATTAAAATAGGTTTAACCTAATTAAGAACCTAATTTAATCATATTAAATTAGATTTAAATCTAATTTAATTTTCTAATCAAATTAGAAATTAGATTGATCCAAGTCCTAGTTGAACTAGGACTAGTTTTTTCTTGCACTTGGCTTATCCAATAAATCAATTGGACTTGATCCAATCAAGCTCAAACTAAATCTAATTAAATTATATTTAATTAAATTTAATCTCAGTTCATTGGCTTAATCAAATTAAGTCAATTAACAATCGAATTGCTAATCGATCCTCCTGCAACACTTGCACTGGGTTAAATGTCAATCGTATTGATCATTTAACCCTAGAACGATTCTTAATCGTTGATTAACCTATCTGATCGGATCATGAACTCTAATGCGTTGACCTCATAGGTCTGAACTTAAGTCAGTAGTATAGAAATAATTTCTATACCAATCGAAGTGACCATCCAGCAATGGTACCCGACGATCGGATAGGTCGAATGTGTAGAACAACATCCTTAGAACCCATGCGGATATAGTTTTCATATAATTCATCCCCTTGACCAAAATGATCATAGGACACCCCAGAGTTCAACTATCAACTCTGATCAGGTTGTCCACATTGTATTTCAAAATATCAAATCCATCTAATGGATTACCCTGGCCAAGGTTTTGCTAAATTGAAATACAGCGAGTCATTCTTCTCCAACACTTGGAGTGGTCAATCCTATCTCGATCACACTCTGACTTTGCAAGTACTTGACTGTGTCCACAAGCCTTCCGTCCCTGAATTAAAAATTCAGTTAGTCCAGTACCAAAGCACAGTGAGTTGCTTACAAGTCACTGAGGCGATCTCAGGTCTAAGGGACACTTATACCTATATCCCATCAGAGACATTCTCGACAGCAGAATACTCTGGAGTTGGTCACGTTCAATGATGATGTACCCTTACATCTCACCTGTATGCCATACCAGTGTCTCCACACTCCTTGGTTAAGAGGACAACCAACCCATATGGCCTACAGTGACCTATGCTCGATAGAAGCTGTCATCCTTATTAACAGCTTATCATTTGGTCGTGAACAGTTTTAAGGACTAATCGATAAATCCTCTCTTTATCGAACTTAAATAGTCCTAAGGATTTCATCATAACAACGGAGTTCATTAGAAGATGAAAGCTTATGATGAAGATGCCAAGTATATTTTATTTATTAACAAATTAATTACAATACTTGGTTTTTCAACCGTCAACAGCTTGACGATTGGCTTTTTGGGACATATTTCCCAACAACTCCCACTTGTCCTCAAGCCACTCGGCACAGTATCTAATACCCATCTTCGACTTGTGGTTGTCGAACTCCTTTATCGCCAGGACTTTAGTGAAGGGGTCGGCCAGGTTCTCCTTTCCATCGATCTTCTGAAGGTTGACGTCATCTCGATCTACGATCTCCCAGACCAGGTGAAAGCGGTGCAAGATGTGCTTCGTCCGTGATGTGCTTTGGGTTCCTTAACCTGAGCTATGGCACCAGTACTGTCGCAGTAGAGCCGGACCGGTCCATCGAGGGAGGGTGCTACTCCGAGCTCGTTGATGAATTTTCTCAGCCACACAGCTTCCTTCGCGGCATCCGATGCTGCAATGTACTCCGCTTCACAAACAGAGTCTGCCACAGTATGCTGCTTGAAACTCTTCCAACAGATGGCTCCACCATTCAGAGTAAAGATATAACCCGACACGCTCCTGCTATCATCATGATCAGATTGGAAGCTAGAGTCTGTGAACCCCACAAGTTTCAGATCTGACTCACCATAAACCAACCATTGGTCCTCAGTATTTCTCAAATACTTAAGGATGGCTTTAACCACTTTCCAGTGATTTTCTCCAGGATCAGATTGGTATCTACTCACTACTCCTAGTGAGTATGCCACATCTGTCTTGTATATGTCATGGCGTACATGATAGATCCCACGACTGAAGCATATGGGACTCTACTCATACGCTCTCTCTCTTAGGAGTTATCGGATAATCTTTCTTAGAGAGAGAAATTCTTTGGCCTATCGGTAGATAGCCCTTCTTGAAATTCTCCATGCTGAACCTCTTCAGCACAGTGTCTATGTACATGGACTGGGATAACCCAAGCATCCTTTTAGATCTATCCCTATAGATCTTCATCCCTAGGATGTAGGATGCTTCACCCAAGTCCTTCATGGAGAACTGTGATGACAACCAAACTTTTATTCCCTGTAGTGCAGGGATGTCATTCCCGATTAAGAGAATGTCATCCACGTACAAGACAAGGAATACCACAACTGGATCATTTATCCATTTATAGATGCAGGGCTCTTCTCCATTCTTAATGAAGCCATACATTTTGATCACCTTATCAAAATGCATGTTCCAACTCCGAGAAGCTTGCTTCAATCCATAAATGGATCTCTGAAGCTTGCACACCTTGGACTCATCTGTGGATGTAAACCCCTCAGGTTGTATCATATACACCTCTTCGGTCAGCTCTCCATTCAGGAAAGCTGTCTTTACATCCATCTGCCAGATCTCATAATCTAGATGGGCAGCTATTGCAAGCATTATCCGAATGGATTTGAGCATTGCTACAGGAAAAAACGTCTCGTCATAGTCAATACCATAACATTGACGATACCCCTTGGCGACCAGACGGGCTTTATAGGTCTCCACTTTTCCGTCTGTGCCCCTCTTCCTTTTGAAGACCCATTTACACCCAATGGGTTTAACCCCTTCAGGTGGGTCAATCAATGTCCATACATCGTTGACCTTCATGGACTCCATTTCAAATTTCATGGCTTCAAGCCATTTCTCGGAATTAGGTCTCTACATTGCATCCATATAGGTGATCGGATCCTCATTATTCTCATCAAGTTCGATGGGATCACCATCCCGGACCAAGAAACCATAGTATCTGTCCGACTGATGCGGTACTCTACCGGATCGCCTTAATGGTGCAGGTACATTGGGCTCCGGATCTGATCTAATCATATCCGACTCAGGTTCAGCTATTGGTGTCGGTCTTTCTACCTGTTGAACTTCATCAAGTTCAACCTTAGAGGTAACGGTTCCTTCACCAAGGAACTCTTTTCTAAAAAGATTGCCTTAAGGCTGACGAACACCTTTTGTTCATCAGCATGGTAGAAAAAATATCCTTTTGTCTCTTTGGGGTACCCTATGAATGAGCATTTTTCAGACCTAGGTCCAAGTTTGTCTGTGACTAATCGTTTGACATAGGCGGGCACCCCCAACCCTAAGGTATGAAAGTGCTGGCTTACGTCCTGTTCATATCTCATATGGAGTCTTAATTACAGACTTACTTGGAACCCTATTTAACAGATAACAGGCCGATTCGAGTGCATATCCCCAGAAGAATATCGGCAAGCTAGCAAAACCCATCATGGATTGGACCATATCTAACAGAGTCCGATTCCTCCTTTCAGACACACCATTATCTGTGGTGTTCCTGGAGGAGTCTATTAGGAGAGAATCCCATTCTCTCCTAGATATGTGAGAAACTCACAAGAAAGGTATTCTCCTCCTCGATCAGATCGAAGAGTTTTAATACTCTTCCCAGTTTGTTTTTCTACTTCACTTCAAAATCGTTTGAACATTTCAAATGAATCTGACTTATGTTTCATCAGATAGACATATCTATATCGGGATAGGTCATCCGTGAAAGTTATGAAGTAGAAATATCACCTTTAGCACTGGTGCTCATGGGCCCACATACATCAGTATGTACTAGGCCCAAGAGCTCAGTAGCTCTCTCACCTTTTTCAGTAAAAGGTGACTTGGTCATTTTACTAAGAAGACAGGACTCACAGATTGGATGTGATTCACAATCACTGACTTCGAAGATTTCCTCTTAAGTCAACCTGTTTATTCTATTCTTGTTTATATGACCTAGCCTACAGTGCCATAAGTAGATATCTGACACAGTATCTAATCTAGGGTGCTTGCCAGTAGAATAGACTCTTATCAGGCTTGATCTTTTTGGTCTGGCTCTGCACTGATGTCCTAGCCTGAACTTGCACCTTCTTCACTTTCTTCTTCTTGTTCTTCTTCCCTTTTTTAAAGGGTCGAGAACCAGAAGACGAACCTCCCACTAAGTTCACCGACTCCTTATGGACTTGGTGATCTTTCTCAAAGCTCTGAAGCAACCCCCAGTAACCCGTGGTAGTTTACTTCAGGCTTTGTCATTCTTTAATGAGTGAGGAATGGGAGATAAGACTTGGGCAGCGAGTTCAGTATTGCATCTTTTCCAAGCTGCTTATACTAGGAAAAGCCGAGCTTGCTCAATCTTCCATCAGCTCGATCATGTACAATAATGATCAGTGACAGAGGCACCATCCCGTATTTTGGCGTTGAAGATGGCACTAGTCTTGTGCCTCTCCACGTCATCGGGTGTGCCAAAGGCATCCTCCAACACTTGAAGCTTGTCCTTTGGCTGAGCCGTCTCGAATCTACGACTGAACTCATCACTCATAGCAGCCAGCATGGTACAGCACATCGTGATCCGATCACTGAGCCACTTCTGGTAAGTGTCTTTGACTGTTCCACGTGCATTGACAGCTGGCTCCTCAGGTGCAGGATCCATTATCACATATAGGATCCGTTCATGCTCCAGGACTATCTTCAACTTTCGGTACCAGCTATCGAAGTTGGATCCCACCAACTTATCATTGTCCAACAATGATCGGAGTGATAGGGAAGTAGCCATATTTGCACAAAGGAGAACCATGACCTAATTAGTAATTGATTCATTAAACCTAAAGATTTAGACTTTAATCAAAAGGTTTCTCCCACTATTTTATTCGAATTGGTAGCCTCTACCTCCAATTCGAAGAATTATTCTAATTCCTTAGTGGGTACTAGAATCCACTTAGACTGCACACAAGCCCAACTTTGGTTGGTCAACCCATGTACATCTAAGGGTAGGTTCATAACCAATTGTTTCACTAAATAATTTCTAGTAATACTAATTTTGCCTTAGAAACCTAATCAGTAGGCTTTGGCCTCCACTATAAGGATCCGGTTAGGTCCAACCATTAACATGATCATACTTGGTGTATCTAATTAACGATTGATTAAGCCCAACTTTGGTTGGCTCACCTAACCACCATTAGAGAGACACTTCCAAGTCATCATATGATGAGTGATAATTCCATTAGTCAACAAGCACCAGGCCTTTGGGTCTGCAATGATTATTGAGTTAATGGACTCATTATCAAACACCTTAATAGGAGGCTATAACTCAATTATCTCCATAACTTTATCATTTTAAGGACCTAATAATTTTAGAGGATTTAAATAATTTAGAGGATGAGGTCAGATGAACCAGCTTATCATAATCCTCCCACTGGCTTCACCAAGTCAGCTTAAGGGAGACCATTAAAAGGGTTGGTCTAGGAGCACCTAAATCAGTCACACTGATTTACCTAGCTGACATGGATCAGCTCGAATAGTCAAGTGATCCGATCAAAACATAATTTCACCAAGAAGCCAGGTAAGTTCGATCAATGGGAGGGTCTGCCAAAGCTTGCCTTAGACACCATCAGAAATGGCCAGGTAAGCGGGCTCCCAATTAAAAACCACCGGTCTGGTTTACCTTAGACACCAAATGGTTTAATTAGTTTCAATTAGATCAACCTAACAGTTCGTGCTAGACCGCTTAGCCAAGAATCAAGTCCATTTGGTTCTCGTTAAAGACATGGACTTGACCAATTACAACTATTGTAATTGATCTAGAGAATCCTTAACCTAATCTAAGACAACAATTGATTAGATTTAGTCAATTCTCTAATTAAGTCCATCTTTAATCTAACCATAGGTCTAACCCAATTAATGGACCTAATTTCCACTAACCCATTAACCCAATGTGTTATGGTTTGTGTCTTAGGTTCTTCAATTCACAATTCTAGAACCTAATCAAACAACTTCTTAATTCTTAATTAAGTTTTGAACTGAGGGTTGGGTTCGGCTTTTCAAAAAATAATTTTTATATTTATAAAATAATTTTACAATATTATTCTACCAACCATATTACATGTTTGATTCATAATCAAGATACAAGTGAAATAAATATGAAACTACTTTAGATCTAATCTAAACATGTTCATGTAATTGAAACAATTTCAACTTTAAACAATTTTTTTGCACAAAAAATATTAACAAAAAAATTTTATTTCAGATTTAAACATCTTTTAAATCTAATAAATTATAAATTTAATCTAGATCATATCTAATAAATTTATGATTAAAGATAGATCTACACAAACTAGGACAACCTTTGCACTGTAAGGGGTAAACCTTACAGCAGGACAACCTTGCAGTTTGTGATTGATCTAAAATTTTAATTTTAGATTTAATAATCAGATTATAAATTAGATCTAATCTAAGAAATAATCTAAGCATGTATAAAGAATCATGTAATAAAGAACCTAGGCTCTGATACCATTTGTAGGAACCAGATCTAGGGTTTCAGGGTTAGATCTTGAAACTTTTTCAAGATCATACAGCGGAAGACTAAAATAAATCAAAATTATTTTTTAAAATCAGAGAATTTTTATATCTAAGATCCTATTACATGATTATTACATAGCATTAAATTAAAAATAAAAATATATAAATATAGCATGAACTACATGTTGATCATATCAACATGTTTCTATACTACATCTAATGTATGTATTAAACAATAGATCAGATCTATTACCTTGCAAGTTAGACATTCTAACCTCATTGATCTGGGCTTGAAGATGATGTTGCAAGCCGCACATACGTCCGACCTCTAGGAGTCATCCACACGAGCCCACGAATCTCGATCAGAAGTCCTGCTTCAGGAAATCAGCACAGTATGCTAGTACTGCGCTGATCCTTCTTTGATGGTTGATCAGGTGCCTCCTTCTTCTTGATTTGGACTTTTCCAAAGATGGAAAGTAAAAGGAGGAGTTTCAGATCTGAGACACTCTCAGGAAACTCAAGATGGAGGGAGGAAAGATATGAAAACAAACAACCCTAGAAGAAGACCCTCTTCTTCTTCTCGTTTCTCTCTCTAGACACCCTAACTTGTATCTTTTATATCTCCACGATCCAAAGTCTTTCTCTCTAATTTTTGGATGACTCAAAGGCCTCTCAAATCTCTGTCTTCTCCAAAAATTTCATGAAGAAACGCATCTTATATAGAGAGATATGATAGAGTCCTTGTCTAGGTCAAATACCTAGTCAAGGCTTATCCAAACATGGCAAGTTAAGGGGTGCCCAACTCTTGAGCACCTCCTCCATATTTTATGTATGGATCACCAGCAAAGGATGCACAATATGTACCCTAAAATCCATAAAAATTTTAAAAAAAAATTTGGATAAATTCGGTGCAAAATTGAAAGAGTTTTGAATTTCTAAAACTCTATCTCATAGAATTCGAAATCCAAACTTATTCCTTTTTGATTTGATCCAAACCACCTTCCATGTAAGAAAGAAGAGAGGAGACCTTTTGTGAATGTGGAAGAGACCTGGGAGAGGGCTTTTGTCACACAAAATAAGAGGAGATTGGCATTGAATGAGAGAGAGGGCGTGGGGAAGGCTTATGTGGTGCAAGGTGGAATCCTAGTCTTACTAGGATTCTATCTTATGACTTGTTTTAATTTGGTTTTCCAAACTAAATCAAACCAAAATTAGATCAACCCAATTAAAATAGGTCTTAACCCAATTAAGAATCTAATTTAATCAGATTAAATTAGATTTAAATCTAATTTAATTTTCTAATCAAATTAGAAATTAGATTGACCCAAGTCCTAGTTGAACTAGGACTAGTTTTTCTTTGCACTTGACTTATCCAATAAACCAATTGGACTTGATCCAATCAAGTCCAAACCAAATCTAATTAAATTATATTTAATTAGACTTAATCTTAGCCTATTGGCTTAATCAAATTAAGCCAATTAGCAATCGAATTGCTAATCGATCCTCTTGCAACACTTGCACTGGGTTAAATGTCAATCGTATTGATCATTTAATCCTAGAATGATTCTTAATCATTGATCAACCATCCGATCGGATTATGAACTCTAATGTGTGTGACTTCATAGGTTCGAACCTAAGCCGGTAGCACAGGAATAAATTTCTGTACCAATCGAAGTGATCATCTAGCAATGGTACCCGACGATCGGATAGGTCGAATGTGTAGAACAACATCCTTAGAATCGATGCGGATATAGTTTTCATATAATTCATCTCCTTGACCAAAATGATCATAGGACACCCCAGAGTTCAACTGTCAACTCTGATCAGGTTGTCTACATTGTATTTCAAAATATCAAATCCATCTAATGGATTACCCTGGCCAAGGTTTTGCTAAATTGAAATACAGCGACTCATTCTTCTCCAACTCTTGGAGTGGTCAATCCCATCTCGATCACACTCTGACTTTGCAAGTATTTGACTGTGCCCAAAAGCCTTCCGTTCCTGAATTAAAAATTCAGTTAGTCCAGTACCAAAGCACAGTGAGTTGCTTGCAAGTCACTGAGGCGATCTCAGGTCTAAAGGACACTTATATGTATATCCCATCAGAGACATTCTCGACAGCAGAATACTCTGAAGTTGGTCACGTTCAATGATGATGTACCCTTACATCTTACCTGTATGCCATACCAATATCTCCACACTCCTTGGTTAAGAGGATAACCAACCCATATGGCCTACAGTGACCTATGCTCGATAGAAGTTGTCGTCCTTATTAACAGCTTATCATTTGGTCATGAATAATTTTAAGGACTAATCGATAAATCCTCTCTTTATCGAACTTAAATAGTCCTAAAGACTTCATCATAACAACGGAGTTCATTAAAAGATGAAAGCTTATGATGAAGATGCCAAATATATTTTATTTATTAACAAATCAATTACAATACTTAGTTGCTCAACCGTCAACAGCTTGACGATTGGCTTTTTGGGACACATTTCTCAACAGTCGAAGTTGGGGACGAGATCCGGCTCCCGTGGGAGCCCGGGCGAAGTCTACCTACAATCACAGTCAGGGGTGAAGTCCGGCTCCCTTAGGAGTCCGGACGAAGTTTACCAGCAATCAGGGTCGAGGATGGAGCCCGACTCCCGTAGGAGTCCGGGCGAAGCCTTTCCGCAATCGGAGTTGGGGATGAGATCCGGCTCCCGTAGGAGCCCGGGTGAAGTCTACCTGCAATCATAGTCAGGGGTGAAGTCCGGCTCGCTTAGGAGTCTGGACGAAGTTTACCATCAGTCGAGGTCGGGGATGAAGTCCGGCTCCCGTAGGAGTCCGGGCAGAGTCTTCTCGTAGCCGGAGTCGGAGACGAGGTCTGGCTCCCGTAGGAGTCCGGGCCGAAATCTGGTAGTTGTGGAAATCTACCATTGGAGAAGTCCAGGGTAGTTTGGATTGGAGTTGAACCTGGCTGGAAGAAGTCTGGAAGGGATTCGGGGAGCAGCTGATAGTCGTAGAAAGTCGGCTGGCGGTGGAGCTTAGTGAGCGCTTAGGACGGTTTAATAGATGACTGGGGAAACTCATGTTGAAGGAGCTCGGGTGGTGTAGTGGAAGTTCATCCGTCGGAGGAATTCAGTCAGGGGAGGTACCGTTTGCGGTCGACAGTCGGAGGAGTCCTGGGAGGATCAATCCTGTTAAGAACTTCGGCTGAGGGTATTTTATACCCAACAGTCTTTATGTTTTCTCTTTGTTTTTCTTTTTCTTTATCATTTTTCAATATGTTTGGTAGCCTCTTAACCATCTTGAAACATCTAAAAATTAGTTTCTAGTCATTGGAGACCAAAAACTAGCCCTTATTGTCATTCTGTATGTTTCTACAACTTTTTCAGAACTTATCGTTAGAGCTGTCAGCTGTAGTCGAGTCAATGTGGATCAAGTAGGGGCTAACTCGACCTAACTTGGAGTCAACTCAAGATAGGTTGGGGTGACTCAAGATCTAGTCTAGCTTTCTATCTTTCTTTAGAGAGTCAACTCGGCTACTGAGGATTGACTCGAAGTTGGTCATGGGTTGACTCGAGAAGAATTAGGATCGATCCGAGTTTCAGGCTGAAAATTTCAACTCTCGATCTTGCCTGAGAGAGTTGACTCATATGTCATAGGAACATACTATTGGAAATAGTGTCCCAAAGTCAATCGTCAGTCTGTTGATGGTTGTGCTCTTTCTTATATTAGTATATGAATTATAAATTAATAAAAATTATTTTGATATTTTTCATCACAAATTATTTCATCTTCTAATGAACTCCTGTGTTGTGGTGAAGTCCTTAGAACTATTTAGACTCGACAAAGGAGGATTTGTCGTTTAGTCCTTAAATCTGTTCGCGACCAAATGATACATTGTTATTAAGGACAACAACGTTTATCAAGCATAGGTCGTTGTGTGCCATATGGGTTGGTTGTCCTCTTAACCAAGGAGTGTGGAGACACTGGTATGGCATACAGATGAGATGTATGGGTATATCTGCACTGAACGTGACCGACTCTGGAGCTTTTTCTGCTGTCAAGATTTGCTCCAATGAGATATGGGTATAACTGTCCCTCCGATCTGAGACTGCCACAGTGACTTGCAAGCAACTCACTGCACTTAGGCACTGAACTACCTGAATTTCTAATTCAGTGACGGAAGGCTGCTGGGTGTAGTCAAGTACTTGACTTATCGGTGCGTGTGTCAAGATGGGATTGACCACTCCAGTTTAAGGAGCTGTGTACAGTCGTGTTTCAATTTAGCAAAACTTTGGCCAGAATAGTCATAGTAAGGAGTCACAGGACTGTTTGAGTTGAGCATGATTCGGATGATCTGATCAGGGTTGACAATTTAATCCTGAGTCATCCTATACACAGGGATCAAAAGGGATGAATTATACAGTAACCATATTCGCGTAGGTTCTGAATGTTGCGATTACGACTATTCGACCTATTCGGATGTCGGGTATCATAGCTAGATGGTCACTTCGATTAGTACAGAAATTGGTTTCTGTGCTACCGACTTAGGTTCGAACCTGCGGGGTCACACACATTAGAGGTTCCTATCTAATCTGATGGCTGGTGAAGAGTCCCATTGGATTGGGACTCTTCGACCAAGAGTCTTAATGCTCGAAGACTCTGAGTCTAAAGTTTTTGGGACTCCGTGATCGAGAATCAAGATTTTTTGATCATGAGTTCCATACATTTTGGATACCGGGGTCAAGAGTCCCACTGGTTTGGGACTCTTCGATCAAGGTTTCATATCGATAGACTTTGATGTTCGCCCATCAGATTTGGACTCAATATTTATGAGAGATTTAATTAGTGATTTGATCACTAATTAACTCAATTTGATTGAATAATTATTTTTGGATCAAGTCCAATTAAATTGGATTCAGTTGGGTTTGACCCGATTAGGTTAAGAGTGACCTAATCGCCAAGGTGGTTTGGTCCCTGATCTGATCAAGGGTTGGGCTTAGTCAATTATTGATTTGACTAAGATTTTATTGAGCCTAATTAAGCCTAATTGTGTTGGGTTTAACTTAGTCTAATTGTGCTTAACCTATTTTGATAAAGTTGGTTCAATTAGATTGGTTTAAAATTTCAAACCACCTTTGACTTATCTCCCTGCGCCACCTCACCCACCTACACCTATTTGAATTCATGAGAAACAAGTTCTCATAAATTTTTTCCCATGTAGAAGCCTTCCCACGCTCCTCCTTTGTGCACCATTTGAGTGGATAAAGATTGATTAGTTGGCCATTCAAATTCAAATGATGTTTGAATTTGAATGAGCAACTAATCCCATGCGCCACCTTATCCACTTGTGCGCCACTTGCTCTACACGAGAAAAAGTTTCTCGTGTAAACTCTCTATGCATAAAGAACCCACACCCCTTCTCTTCTCACGCCTTGAGTGGATAAGGATAGGTTGGTTGGTATTTGAATTCAAATTCGATTTGAATTCAAGTGAGCAATCACCTAGCTTTATCCTCTCACGCGGTGAAAATGCTGTAAAGACCCGGTCTTGTACCATTTTAAAAAGAAAGAGAAGGTGGGGTGTGAGTAGATCTGATCTAAGAGAAAAAGGGTGGCATGAGAAAGGCCTTCTGTGTGAGAAAAGAAAAGAAAAGAAAAGGGCGCAGGGTCTTTTGTAAGTACCCTAGGGTTTCTGCCTAGGGTTCGGAAGTGAGAAGGTAAGCTACGAGTGTCGTGAGCCCACCAAACTTTAGAAAGAGCTTCATCAATCTCTCAAGTTTCTTTGTTGATGATCCAGAGCATTCGAAGAGTTGGCAGACACCGATCGAAGGAGTTCGATCAGCATCGGCCATCGGAAGGGTTCTGCAACGAACTAGTATTCGTGAGGAGCCGATCAGATCAAGAGCTTTGTATGGATGATCCATGGAGACTAGACATATTGTGTGACTGCATTGCGATGATTAAATTTTTCTGACGGTGATCAGACTGCAGCGATTGACTACCTGCACAAAAGTAATGTGTTCTGAACACATAACAGTAAAACGTTTACTGTAGAAGTTTAAATTTTAAATTTAAATACATGCTATATATATCATATTTAGATCTTTATGTATGGTTAATATATATTAATTAATTAGATTAATTAATAATTTTTACTGTAAAATTATAATTTTGAAAAGTTTTAAAATTACCATTCTACCCCTGCACTGAAGTTTACTTCAAATGGTATCAGAGCGATGTTCTAAAATATGATATACATTTGCATGCGTAGATTAAGTAGTAATCTAAAAGTTTAAATTTGAAATTTATTTAAAATTTCAAATTTGAAATTCAAAATTTAAAATTCAAAATTTGAAATTCAAAAATTTAAAATTTAAAATTTGAATTTGTTTGAAATTTGAAATTCAAAATTTGAAATTTAAAATTTAAAATTTGAAATTTGAAATTTTAAATTTTAAAATTGATATATTTAGATATACTTGATCCAAGTAGCAAGTAGTCTAATTGGGTTGGTTGCCATGGTCGTCCGATCATAGGAGAAAAATAGGATTTAAAGGCCTCTCCTCCCATTCGATGGGGTTCTCCTATGGCGTAGGGGTGCCGAACGATTATATCCCATGCAGACGAAGTAGCGAAAGGACTTAATTGTAAAGATTGAATTTGTAAAATTTATCATGAATGTATTAGATTATCTAAAGGAATATTTATGATTTATTTTGATTGAGTTATTTTTTGTTATGTAATTAGCAATAGAATTGCTGTTTATGAAATGTGCTGATCAGTTTGTGAAATGAGTCAATATATTTGTGAACAGAAAATAAAACCTTTCAAATTAAAAATTATTTTCGAAATACTAAACCTAATCCATCAGCCCAAATACTTAATTAAAAGAATTAAGTGTTGTCTGTTGGTCTAGAATTGTGAATAAGACTAAGATAATTTCATAAACTTATGGGTCAATGGGTTAGATGGATTAGGTCATAATTGGGTTAGAACCTAAGGTTAGCTTAAAGAAA
>NW_027332426.1:2598234-2655612 GCF_000442705.2 Elaeis guineensis
CTTTTGGAACCTGCAGCGGAACGGTGTTCAAGGCGTGGCGCAATAAAGGCACTGTCAGCTGCCACTTTTAACCGCCCGCTGTATTGAGTGGGACACGCGGCGAAAAGAGACGCCAGAGGGGATTCGCAATCGTCATTACGCCGGATCTCAGGGCCTATTTAAACTGCCCTCCGCCTTCAGGGCCCTATTTCGCTGAAAGTTCTATCGGTGTCGTCTTTTCTTCGAGAGCCCTGACCCTCCTTGGCGTCTTCTTTGGCCCTAGGCATCCTTCGAGTCATCCCTGTCCTCGCCCCTCTGCATCCTTCAGAGATCTAGGTTAGTCCCAGAACCTTCGTTTTTCTTCTTGCCATTTAGGGGCCTTTTCTCCTCCATTTCCTTTGTCGTATTCCTCTGATTTGGTCTCCCGACCTCATCCTTTGTCCCGTCTGATTTCTGGATCTTTAGGGTCTTCGTTTGAAGTTATTTGAAATGTCTTCCGGCACCTCACCTCTAGCGGCTGGGAGTTCTTCCGCCTTAGCCCCCAGGAGCCTCACTCTATAGACGAACCCATTCTGGGACTGGGCTATCGATTTTTTGCCCGGGTGCCATTCCCTGCTGCCTGACTCCTGGATGACTCCTACTGATAAGAGTTCAGTATGGAGTTCCTCCGGAGTACGACCTGGAGCTTTCTGGCCCCTCGACGGCTGCATCCTCCACCCGATCATTTCTGCCTGTATCAAGGCCTTCCGTGCGGACTCCGGCTTCCGCTTCCGCCCTTTGTCGTCGCCCTTTTCCGCTTCTTAGATATCTCTTTAGCTTCAGTTGCTCCGAATTCTTTTAGGTTTTTTGATAGGGTTCCTCTCCCTTTTGCCACGTAGTCGAGGTTCAGCCATCCCCTCTCTCTTTTAGATTATTTTATACCCTTTCAAGCATCACCCTTCGATGAAGGACTGGTGATATTTCTCCCCTCAGTTCGGCAAGAAGGGGTTGCTGAAAGGTACTCCCTCTTCAATCCACAACTGGAAAGGGAAATACCTCTTCGTCCACTGTCCAACTTTGAGGCTGGGCCTGCCCCCTTGGGGCTCTTTGAGGGACTCTGTCGCCGTGGACTCCCCAGTCTGAGGAGGACGACCTTCAGGCCGCCCGGAAACTTCTTGACTATTCCGCTCCTTCCCTTCCCATCTTCTGAAGGAGCAATTTTTGTTCAACATCGGCTTGAGCCCCCAGATCTGCGAGTATTCCATCTTTTCTTTTTTTCTTCTTCTTTCATCCTTCTTCTCTTTTCTTCTCTTTTTTTTCTTTTCTTTTTTTTTTTCTTTTTGCATGTCACTTCTTCCTTTTTCACCTCCGTTGCTGATTTTCAATTTTTTGATTTTTTTTTTCAGGAATGGACACCGAAGCAGCACGGATGCTCGTCAGGGGCCTCAAGGCCCACAAAGAAAAGGCATCGCGGCCTCCGGATCAGCAAAGAAGCCAGAGTTGGAGGAACGAGCTCGGCTCTGTCCGATGTCCGCAGGGGCTCCCCGGCGGTTCGACATTCCTTCGGACTCCGAGCCACCGACTCCCTGGGCCTCTTCAAGGAGTCCGCGACTGGGGCTCCCTTTGGGGTCTGTTCCACGAAGGCATCCGGAGTCGAGAGGGGGAGGAGAAGGGAAGTCGGTGGCCCGCAGGGTGAGTAGCCGTCGAGCCGTCGTTGAAGAGTCCCTTGGTTTCGAAGAAGAGCGGAGATCCTTCAATGACAAGACTGATCAAGCGGTTGATCGGACGGGCTGCATTCTGCCTGAAGTCGTCGGAGGGATTGACCGCGTCGATCCTGAGCAGCGGTTTGGACTCCTAGGGTCCTTTTTCGAGGTAAAATAAGTCTTCATTTAATTGGCTTCTGACCCTTGTTCTGATCCCCTAGCCCTCCTTGCAGATTAGGCACCAGCTCCTTGCCAACATCGAGGCGACGAACCAGGACGAGGAGGGATGCCATCCAAGCAGAGGAGCATCGACCGGACGAAGTCGGTCGCCTCAAAGAAAAGGCCGCTGAAGTAGTTACCCTCCAAGAGGCCCTGGAGAAAGAAAAGCAGGCCCGAGAGGAAGAGAAGCAGACCTCGAAGGGAGACGGTGAGAAAGGGCGGAGGCCGAGGTCGCCAATTTGGTGGAGCAGATTTCGGTCCTTGTCTCGGAGGCCAGGGGTCTTGCGGTGGAGGAGTTCAAGGCTCCACGGAGATGAGGGACCTGAACGTCCGATTCGGCCAAGAAGCATTCATCAAGGGGTTCGAGCTCTGCCAGGAGAAGGTGACCAGAAAATTTCGAGCTCGATCTCAGCTTCTTGGGCGAGGAGTCTGAAGATGAGGCCGGCCCCCTCTCCTGTTGCTACTTGCTGCCGCCACCCCCTTCCAGGGACACGAGCTCCCCACTCCTACCGCTGAGGTCTGAGACCTCCGACCTTATATTTTTCCTTTACTGTATTTTTCTTTCCTTTTGTCTTTAAGAAACATTCTATCAACAAAGTTGAATTTCTCGTCGTGGATGGCTTCTTCTTTCTTCCTTTCTCCTTTTGTTTTTCTTTCTGCAATGAGATGCGCCTTGACGCTTTGGTCTCCCGGATGCAGCGTCCTGCCGAAGCACTTCCCCTACCCAGGGAATTTCGCTGAAGTCCATGATCCAGCGGCTGGAAGAAGAAAGTTCTTCATTTGACAAAAAGGTCGAAGAAGATGGAAGCGAGCTCCGAAGGTTGAGGGAGGGTCACTCTGAAGCCACCGCGGAGGCCACCCTTTCGGAATCTCCACGTAAGGGGATCATGGAGTACAATCAGGAAGGCAAACTTCATAAAGGAGCTTGCGGGAACATAAGAAGCATACCAGTGATCGAATTTAGGCTCAAGCTGCTAGATCAGTTCTCTCAGGGTGGAACTGTCAGCTGCGCAGGAGAGGAATTGGCCAGCTGAAGGAAAGTTCATCCTGGCTCTTGGCTCGGGCCGACGTCGGCCGGGAGTGATCGAAGAAGGTCTCGACCTTCAGCAGCAGCTTCAGGATGCGAGGCGGGCTACGACGTGCATCGGGCCGGCTGGCGCAGGTAGGTGGATGAATATAAAGGGAGACTCAGGGTGGCGACCGACGAAGTCGCCCATTTCAAGGGCAGCTGGCTGAAGGGCTTAGCTCGCTTTCTCTCCGGATTCCAATGAACTCAATCCCTAAGAAGAACTGCAGAAGGGCTTTCTTCGCCCTTGGGGAGAGGACGGCGAGCTGCAGCAATTGAAGATCTAGCTGGCATGCGAGCAGCAGGCCGTCAAGGATGCGGAGGCAGAATCCGAGGTCCTGAGAAAAGCGTCGAGAGGCGGAGAGAAAAGCCAACGATATCATCGAAGATACATGAGATATTAATGAGAGAGAGAATTGAAAGTAGAAATCGAACGTTTAAGGGATTCCCTGGCGAGGGTGAAGGCGAAAGTCCGAGGTCGGAGGAAGTCGGGCCCCCTTAGGGCTCTTTTTGTCTTTCGTCTTCCCATGTATGTATTTTTTCTTCTGTGTTTCGTTTGTTCTTGTCGTTCTGCTTTTCTTTCTTTAGCCTTCGGGCTTTGTAGTGTATATTTTGTGAATAAAATGAAAAGAAGATTTTGTGTTACCTTGTCCGCGTGTTGTATTAAATTGTCTCCGCCGAACTTCTCTTGTCTTTAGACTTGTCCGACGTCGATGTTGTTTGGAGGTGCCCAATCGTCGCCATGCTGATTTGCTTTTCTTGTCGTCCATGGCCGTAGGCTCGAGCTTGATGGTCCGAACTCCGCATTACTCGAAGGTGTCGTTGTCTTCTTGGCCTGTGTCGAGGGTTTCTTAGAGGCCGGGGATGTTTGGTAGGAACTTCCCATCTTTGTTGAGATGAGGTCCTTAGTCTTGGTGTGGTTTGTTTTTCGTCTGTTGCCGGCGTAATTCATCGCTTTTCTTTTTAATTTTCCTCCTTTTTTCGAGTGAGGGTCCTCCCCTTGCTTTTTAGGGTCGGTAGAAGTGTAGAGGTGCCATTGAGGAGACTTTTCCCCTTATCCAATTTCGTTGGGCGCCAGGTCTTTGTCATCGTAGGATGAGGTTCTCCCTCTTTCCCAGCGAGGCTGTGGGGCACATAAAGGTCGTTGCAAGGCTCTCCCCCCATCGTCAAAGATCGGGCCTTCGACTTTGCTCATGTTAGGACGAGGTTCTCCTCCTGTCCTAAAAGACTGTGGGGCACATGTGGGCTGTTGGCCTCTCTCCCATCCGATCTAAGAGGAACCGGGCCTTCGACTTTGCTCACGTTAGGGCGAGGTCCTCCTCCTGTCCCTGACGTGGCCGTGGGGGCGCATAAGGGCGTTGTAGGCCTCTCCCCCATCCGATCTAAAAGAACCGAGCCTTTGACTTTGCTCATGTTAGGGCGAGGTTCTCCTCCTGTCCCTAACATGGCTGTGGGGTGCGTAAGGGCATTGCAGGGCCTCTCCCCCTATCCGATCTAAAAGAACCGGGCCTTTGACTTTGCTCATGTTAGGGCGAGGTTCTCCTCCTGTCCCTAACATGGCTCAGGGGGCATCTAAGGGCCATTATATAGGCCTTTCCCCAATCCGATCTTAAAATAATCAGACTTTCATTTTGCTCATGTTAGGACGAGGCTCTCCTCCTGTTCCTAACATGACCACGGGGCACTCAAGGGCCGTTATATGGGCCTTCCCCGATCCGATCTTAAAATAATCGGACTTTCATTTGGCTCATGTTAGGACGAGGTTCTCCTCCTGTTCCTAACATGATCTTGTTTTAATTGTTTGAAGGGGTCATCCCCAATCGTAACAAATCCATGCCAAAAGGGAAAGGCATGCAAAGTCGAAAGGAATTTGATTCAAAGCAAAGTCGTGAGCAGTACATTTATAGGTTTCTCGAGTTCCATGATCGTGGAAGGTCTGCTCCTCCTTGAGGCCCTCCGGGATGAAGTCGATGGTCCCGATTGGAGGCCGATCTCCGGGTTGCTCCTCCCTCCTTGGCAGTTCAGTTGTGGCAAGGCCCTTGGCCGATCTTCTCTACCTCAGGCCGACGTCGAATGAACCTATCGAGTCGACCTCGCGGATGAGCTCCTCGATCTCGTCTCGAGCTGGATGCATTCCTCCGTGTCGTGGCCGTGGTCGCGATGGTAGAGACAGAACTTGTTGGGATTGTGCTTTCCAGGGTGTGTGCGCATTTCTCTGCCTAGGGAGCTGCTCTCTGACCTCCATCAGTACCTGGGTCTTCGAGGCATTGAGGGGGGCGTAGTTGCGAAATCTTCTCGGTGGAGAACCCCACCGAATCCCATGATCCGGACTTCTCTGCCTACGTACCTGGGGAGGAGTATGGACACGCTTGTGCCCAGGAGAGGATCGAGAACGTGACCGAGCTTCTCTCAGCCCTTTTTCGACTGCGGGCTTACTCGAGTCTCCCGCCTGCCGCTCTCTCGCAGTCTCCTCATCCTTCATTTTGAAGGCTTCTTCCGCTCGGACGTACCCTTTAACTCGAGCCAATAAATCAGTAAAATCTCTGGGGTACTTCTTCTCCAGGGAGAACAAAAGGTCATTCTTCTAAAGGCCGCCTTGAATTGCTACCGATTGGTCCAAATTCCGGACCTCCAGCACTGCGACATTGAAACGGTTGATGTAGGCCGAATGGACTCCCCCTCCCAATGCTTGATATTAATGAGGGACTCCGAACCCTTCTGGAGGTGCCGGCTACTGACAAAATGGGCCACAAATTGGTGGCTCATCTGATCGAAGAAAAGATGGTACCCGACTTCAGCACCGAGTACCAGTTTCTCGCCGCTCCTTCAAGGTGGATGGGAAGGCTCGGCATAGAATGGCGTCGGGTGCACCATGAAGCAGCATCATCGTCCGGAAGGCCTCCAGATGATCAACCGAGTCCGAAGTCCCGTCGTAGCTTTCGAACTGGGGGAGTTTGAAGTTTGGCGGGATCGGTTCCTGCATGATCATTTGTGAAAAGGGAGGGTCAGTGCAAATATCCTCACCATAAGCGGGGGGAGCGTGGCGGAGTTCTTCGATCCGTCGGTTCATCTCCTGGAGTCTCCGGTCCAGGAAATCCTCTCGACTTCGGGTCTCGAGGGTCCTCTGGCAGAATGGGGGTAGAGATCTTCCAAGGGTGGAGTCGTGATCCGATTGAGGGCTCTCCACCCTCGGGTTCGTCTTCCCGAGAAAGACGGGGCGGCTGGCCCAAGTGGCCCGCCCTACCACCGGATTTTGGTGTTCCGGTGACACTCTTTCCAGGCGCACTGATGCCTGCGGCTGCTGTTGCTGCTGCATGGCCTGCACAGCTTCAGTGAGGCCTCTGACCTACTGTGCCAGCAGATCAAATTGCTCTGCACCGACCGCCGTTGCCGGAGGAGAGGAGGAGGCTGGGAAACTGGAGGTGAGGCCAGAGCCTGAGATCTGGCCGCGGAGGCCATGGATCACCGTGTGGACGCCTTGCGGGGAGGCATCGGGCAAAGACCAAGTGGAGGAAGGAGGAGAGGGCACAGGAAAAGATGCCCGGGGGCAATCCTATTGAGCGCTCCTTTAAGAACAAGGGTACTGCGAAGGTTCAACCCCTTCCTCTAGCGCCAATCCTGTTGGTGCAAAATCCGCTTGCGTCGGAGAAGCTGGAGTCGAGGAGTGCGTCGCCACCGGGACCTGCAAAAGAAGTCTAAACCGGAGGTGGGGTTGCTCCGGCAAGACCCTCCGATGCTCAAGTCAGTTCTCTGCCTCAACAAGAATGAGTGCCCGAACGAAAATTTTAGCAGAGTTTCTAGGTAAAAATAAGAGCTTAGAGAATAACGTATCTGGGGTCCCCCCTTTTATAGGCGGAGGGGGCAACAAACTGATAGCGATGCCTGTAACCGTCTGGCAGTGGGCCGCCCAGAGTCAGGAAAAGTTTGTTGCGGAGAGTAGTGGAGTGGATCCGTGGCTATCACTGGGGCGTGCCACGTGGAGTCTGCCACGGGGAGCGGAGCGGCGTCCGTTGTCTGACTTGCCAGAGAATGGAAGAATCGCGCGGTATCCGTCGCAGGAAGTGGAGCAGGATCGTGGCCATTATTATGCCTGTCAGGGAGTGATGGAGCCACGTAGAATCCATCGCAGGAGGTGGAGCAGAGTCGTGGCTGTTGCTGCGCCTGCCAGGGGGTGATGGAGCCGCGTGGAATCCATCGCAGGAGGTGGAGCAGAGTCGTGGCTGTTGCTGCGGCCTGCCAGGGGTCCAGGCCTATCGGCCGGTGTTCGACTGGGGTGTCTGGCAGAGAGAGGTGGCTAGCCACCCATCTGAGAGGAGCTTGGAGTCGGCTCTCGCAGGAGTCGGATGGAGTCTTCCTTCAGTTGAAGTCAGGGACGAAGTCTGGCTCCTGTAGGAGCCCGGGCGAAGTCTACCTGCGATTGGAGTCAGGGATGAAGTCCGACTCCCTTATTTGCCGGGACAAAGTTTACCAGCAATCGAGGTCGAGGACGGAGCCCGGCTCCCGTAGGAGTCTGGGCGAAGCCTTTCCGCAAATGGAGTTGGGGACGAGATCCGGCTCCCGTAGGAGCCCGGGCGAATCCTACCTGCAATCACAGTCAAGGGTGAAGTCCGGCTCCCTTAGGAGTCCGGACGAAGTTTACGAGCAATCGGGGTCGAGGATGGAGCCCGGCTCCCATAGGAGTCCGGGCGAAGCCTTTCCGCAGTCGAAGTTGGGGGACGAGATCCGTGTAGGAACCAGATCTAGGGTTTCAGGGTTAGATCTTGAAACTTTTTCAAGATCATACAGCGGAAGACTAAAATAAATCAAAATTATTTTTTAAAATTAGAGAATCCTAGATCTAAGATCTTATTACATGATTATTATATATCATTAAATCAGAAATTAAAATATATAAATATAGCATGAACTACATGTTGATCATATCAACATGTTTCTATACTACATCTAATGTATGTATTAAACAATAGATCAGATCTATTACCTTGCAAGTTAGACGTTCTAACCTTGCTGATCTGGGCTTGAGGATGATGTTGCAAGCTCACACGCATCCGAGTCTAGGAGTCATCCACACGAGCCCACGAATCTCATCAGAAGTCCTGCTTCAGGAAATCAGCACAGTATGCTTGTACTGCGCTGATCCTTCTTTGATGGTTGATCAGGTGCCTCCTTCTTCTTGATTTAGACTCTTCCAAAGATGAAAGTAAAAGGAGGAGTTCAGATCTGAGATGCTCTCAGGAAACTCAAGATGGAGGGAGGAAAGATATGAAAATAAACAACCCTAGAAGAAGACCCTCTTCTTCTTCTCGTTTCTCTGTCTAGACACCCTAACTTGTATCTTTTATATCTCCACGACCCAAAAGTATTTCTCTCTGATTTTTGGATGGCTCAAAGGTCTCTCAAATCTCTGTCTTTTTCAAAATTTCATGAAGAAACTCATCTTATATAGAGAGATATGATAGAGTCCTTGTCTAGGTCAAATACCTAGTCAAGGCTTATCCAAACATGGCAAGTTAAGGGGCGCCCAACTCTTGAGCACTTCTCCATATTTTCTTGTATGGATCACCAGCAAAGGGTGCACAATGTGTACCCTAAAAGTCATAAAAATTTTAAAAAAAATTTGGATAAATTCGGTGCAAAATTGAAAGAGTTTTGGATTTCTAAAACTCTATCTCATAGAATTCGAAATCCAAACTTATTCCTTTTTTATTTGATCCAAACACCTTCCATGTAAGAAAGAAGAGAGGAGACCTTTTGTGAACGTGGGAGAGACCTGGGAGAGGGCTTTTGTCACACAAAATAAGAGGAGATTGGCATTGAATGAGAGAGAGGGCGTGGGAAGGCTTATGTGGTGCAAGGTGGATTCCTAGTCTTACTAGGATTCTATCTTATGACTTGTTTTAATTTGGTTTTCCAAACCAAATCAAACAAAATTAGATCAACCTAATTAAAATAGGTTTTAACCTAATTAAGAACCTAATTTAATCAATTAAATTAGATTTAAATCTAATTTAATTTTCTAATCAAATTAGAAATTAGATTGATCCAAGTCCTAGTTGAACTAGGACTAGTTTTTTCTTGCACTTGGCTTATCCAATAAACCAATTGGACTTGATCCAATCAAGCTCAAACTAAATCTAATTAAATTATATTTAATTAAATTAATCTCAGCCATTGGCTTAATCAAATTAAGCAATTAGCAATCGAATTGCTAATCGATCCTCCTGCAACACTTGCACTGGGTTAAATGTCAATCGTATTGATCATTTAACCCTAGAACGATTCTTAATCGTTGATCAACATCTGATCGGATCATGAACTCTAATCGTGTGACCTCATAGGTCTGAACCTAAGTCAGTAGTATAGGAATAAATTTCTATACCAATCGAAGTGACCATCTAGCAATGGTACCCGACGATCGGATAGGTCGAATGTGTAGAACAACATCCTTAGAACCCATGCGGATATAGTTTTCATATAATTCATCCCCTTGACCAAAATGATCATAGGACACCCCAGAGTTCAACTATCAACTCTGATCAGGTTGTCCACATTGTATTTCAAAATATCAAATCCATCTAATGGATTACCCTGGCCAAGGTTTTGCTAAATTGAAATACAGCGACTCATTCTTCTCCAACACTTGGAGTGGTCAATCCTATCTCGATCACACTCTGACTTTGCAAGTACTTGACTGTGTCCACAAGCCTTCCGTCCCTGAATTAAAAATTCAGTTAGTCCAGTACCAAAGCACAGTGAGTTGCTTACAAGTCACTGAGGCGATCTCAGGTCTAAGGGACACTTATACCTATATCCCATCAGAGACATTCTCGACAGCAGAATACTCTGGAGTTGGTCACGTTCAATGATGATGTACCCTTACATCTCACCTGTATGCCATACCAGTGTCTCCACACTCCTTGGTTAAGAGGACAACCAACCCATATGGCCTACAGTGACCTATGCTCGATAGAAGCTGTCATCCTTATTAACAGCTTATCATTTGGTCGTGAACAGTTTTAAGGACTAATCGATAAATCCTCTCTTTATCGAACTTAAATAGTCCTAAGGATTTCATCATAACAACGGAGTTCATTAGAAGATGAAAGCTTATGATGAAGATGCCAAGTATATTTTATTTATTAACAAATTAATTACAATACTTGGTTTTTCAACCGTCAACAGCTTGACGATTGGCTTTTTGGGACACATTTCCCAACAACTCCCACTTGTCCTCAAGCCACTCGGCACAGTATCTAATACCCATCTTCGACTTGTGGTTGTCGAACTCCTTTATCGCCAGGACTTTAGTGAAGGGGTCGGCCAGGTTCTCCTTTCCGTCGATCTTCTGAAGGTCGACGTCATCTCGATCTACGATCTCCCAGACCAGGTGGAAGCGGGCAAGATGTGCTTCGTCCGTTGATGTGCTTTGGGTTCCTTCACCTGAGCTATGGCACCAGTACTGTCGCAGTAGAGCAGGACCGGTCCATCGAGGGAGGGTGCTACTCCGAGCTCGTTGATGAATTTTCTCAGCCACACAGCTTCCTTCGCGGCATCCGATGCTGCAATGTACTCGCTTCACAAACAGAGTCTGCCACAGTATGCTGCTTGAAACTCTTCCAACAGATGGCTCCACCATTCAGAGTAAAGATATAACCCGACACGCTCCTGCTATCATCATGATCAGATTGGAAGCTAGAGTCTGTGAACCCCACAAGTTTCAGATCTGACTCACCATAAACCAACCATTGGTCCTCAGTATTTCTCAAATACTTAAGGATGGCTTTAACCACTTTCCAGTGATTTTCTCCAGGATCAGATTGGTATCTACTCACTACTCCTAGTGAGTATGCCACATCTGGTCTTGTATATGTCATGGCGTACATGATAGATCCCACGACTGAAGCATATGGGACTCTACTCATACGCTCTCTCTCTTAGGAGTTATCGGATAATCTTTCTTAGAGAGAGAAATTCTTTGGCCTATCGGTAGATAGCCCTTCTTGAAATTCTCCATGCTGAACCTCTTCAGCACAGTGTCTATGTACATGGACTGGGATAACCCAAGCATCCTTTTAGATCTATCCCTATAGATCTTCATCCCTAGGATGTAGGATGCTTCACCCAAGTCCTTCATGGAGAACTGTGATGACAACCAAACTTTTATTCCCTGTAGTGCAGGGATGTCATTCCCGATTAAGAGAATGTCATCCACGTACAAGACAAGGAATATCACAACTGGATCATTTATCCATTTATAGATGCAGGGCTCTTCTCCATTCTTAATGAAGCCATACATTTTGATCACCTTATCAAAATGCATGTTCCAACTCCGAGAAGCTTGCTTCAATCCATAAATGGATCTCTGAAGCTTGCACATCTTGGACTCATCTGTGGATGTAAACCCCTCAGGTTGTATCATATACACCTCTTCGGTCAGCTCTCCATTCAGGAAAGCTGTCTTTACATCCATCTGCCAGATCTCATAATCTAGATGGGCAGCTATTGCAAGCATTATCCGAATGGATTTGAGCATTGCTACAGGAAAAACGTCTCGTCATAGTCAATACCATAACATTGACGATACCCCTTGGCGACCAGACGGGCTTTATAGGTCTCCACTTTTCCGTCTGTGCCCCTCTTCCTTTTGAAGACCCATTTACACCCAATGGGTTTAACCCCTTCAGGTGGGTCAATCAATGTCCATACATCGTTGACCTTCATGGACTCCATTTCAAATTTCATGGCTTCAAGCCATTTCTCGGAATTAGGTCTCTGTATTGCATCCATATAGGTGATCGGATCCTCATTATTCTCATCAAGTTCGATGGGATCACCATCCCGGAGCAAGAAACCATAGTATCTGTCCGACTGACGCGGTACTCTATCGGATCGCCTTAATGGTGCAGGTACATTGGGCTCCGGATCTGATCTAATCATATCCGACTCAGGTTCAGCTATTGGTGTCGGTCTTTCTACCTGTTGAACTTCATCAAGTTCAACCTTAGAGGTAACGGTTCCTTCACCAAGGAACTCTTTTCTAAAAAGATTGCCTTAAGGCTGACGAACACCTTTTGTTCATCAGCATGGTAGAAAAAATATCCTTTTGTCTCTTTGGGGTACCCTATGAATGAGCATTTTTCAGACCTAGGTCCAAGTTTGTCTGTGACTAATCGTTTGACATAGGCAGGGCACCCCCAGACCCTAAGGTATGAAAGTGCTGGCTTACGTCCTGTTCATATCTCATATGGAGTCTTAATTACAGACTTACTTGGAACCCTATTTAACAGATAACAGGCCGATTCGAGTGCATATCCCCGGAAGAATATCGGCAAGCTAGCAAAACTCATCATGGATTGGACCATATCTAACAGAGTCCGATTCCTCCTTTCAGACACACCATTATACTGTGGTGTTCCTGGAGGAGTCTATTAGGAGAGAATCCCATTCTCTCCTAGATATGTGAGAAACTCACAAGAAAGGTATTCTTCTCGTCGATCAGATCGAAGAGTTTTAATACTCTTCCCAGTTTGTTTTTCTACTTCACTTCAAAATCGTTTGAACATTTCAAATGAATCTGACTTATGTTTCATCAGATAGACATATCTATATCGGGATAGGTCATCCGTGAAAGTTATGAAGTAGAAATATTCACCTTTAGCACTGGTGCTCATGGGCCCACATACATCAGTATGTACTAGGCCCAAGAGCTCAGTAGCTCTCTCACCTTTTTCAGTAAAAGGTGACTTGGTCATTTTACTAAGAAGACAGGACTCACAGATTGGATATGATTCACAATCACTGACTTCGAGGATTTCCACTTAAGTCAACCTGTTTATTCTGTTCTTGTTTATATGACCTAGCCTACAGTGCCATAAGTAGATATCTGACACACTATCTAATCTAGGGTGCTTGCCAGTAGAATAAACTCTTATCAGGCTTGATCTTTTTGGTCTGGCTCTGCACTGATGTCCTAGCCTGAACTTGCACCTTCTTCACTTTCTTCTTCTTGTTCTTCTTCCCTTTCTTAAAGGGTCGAGAACCAGAAGACGAATCTCCCACTAAGTTCACCGACTCCTTATGGACTTGGTGATCTTTCTCAAAGCTCTGAAGCAACCCCCAGTAATCCGTGGTAGTTTACTTCAGGCTTTGTCATTCTTTAATGAGTGAGGAATGGGAGATAAGACTTGGGCAGCGAGTTCAGTATTGCATCTTTCCCAAGCTGCTTATACTAGAAAAAGTCGAGCTTGCTCAATCGTTCCATCAGCTCGATCATGTACAATACATGATCAGTGACAGAGGCACCATCCCGTATTTTGGCGTTGAAGATGGCACTAGTCTTGTGCCTCTCCACGTCATCGGGTGTGCCAAAGGCATCCTCCAACACTTGAAGCTTGTCCTTTGGCTGAGTCGTCTCGAATCTGCGACTAACTCATCGCTCATAGCAGCCAGCATGGTACAGCACATCGTGGTCCGATCACTGAGCCATTTATGGTAAGTATCTTTGACTGTTCCACATGCATTGACAGCTGGCTCCTCAGGTGCAGGATCCATTATCACATATAGGATCCGTTCATGCTCCAGAACTATCTTCAACTTTCAGTACCAGCTATCGAAGTTGGGTCCCACCAACTTATCATTGTCCAATAATGATCGGAGCGATAGGGAAGTAGCCATATTTGCACAAAGGAAGAACCATGACCTAATTAGTAATTGATTCATTAAACCTAAAGATTTAGACTTTAATCAAAAGGTTTCTCCCACTATTTTATTCGAATTGGTAGCCTCTACCTCCAATTCGAAGAATTATTCTAATTCCTTAGTGGGTACTAGAATCCACTTAGACTGCACACAAGCCCAACTTTGGTTGGCCAACCCATGTACATCTAAGGGTAGGTTCATAACCAATTGTTTCACTAAATAATTTCTAGTAATATTAATTTTGCCCTAGAAACCTAATCAGTAGGCTTTGGCCTCCACTATAAGGATCCGGTTAGGTCCAACCATTAACATGATCATACTTGGTGTATCTAACTAACGATTGATTAAGCCCAACTTTGGTTGGCTCATCTAACCACCATTAGAGAGACACTTTCAAGTCATCATATGATGAGTGATAATTTCATTAGTCAACAAGCACCAGGCCTTTGGGTCTGCAATGATTATTGAGTTAATGGACTCATTATCAAACACCTTAATAGGAGGCTATGACTCAATTATCTCCATAACTTTATCATTTTAAGGACCTAATAATTTTAGAGGATTTAAATAATTTAGAGGATGAGGTCAGATGAACCAGCTTATCATAATCCTCCCACTGGCTTCTCCAAGTCAGCTTAAGGGAGACCATTAAAAGGGTTGGTCTAGGAGCACCTAAATCAGTCACACTGATTTACCTAGCTGACATGGATCAGCTCAAATAGTCAAGTGATCCGATCAAAACATAATTTCACCAAGAGGCCAGGTAAGTTCGATCAATGGGAGGGTCTGCCAAAGCTTGCCTTAGACACCATCAGAAATGGCCAGGTAAGCGGGCTCCCAATTAAAAACCACCGGTCTGGTTTACCTTAGACACCAAATGGTTTAATTAGTTTCAATTAGATCAACCTAACAGTTCGTGCTAGACCGCTTAGCCAAGAATCAAGTCCATTTGGTTCTCGTTAAAGACATGGACTTGACCAATTACAACTATTGTAATTGATCTAGAGAATCCTTGACCTAATCTAAGACAACAATTGATTAGATTTAGTCAATTCTCTAATTAAGTCCATCTTTAATCTAACCATAGGTCTAACCCAATTAATGGACCTAATTTCCACTAACCCATTAACCCAATGTGTTATGGTTTGTGTCTTAGGTTCTTCAATTCACAATTCTAGAACCTAATCAAACAACTTCTTAATTCTTAATTAAGTTTTGGGCTGAGGGTTGGGTTCGGCTTTTCAAAAAATAATTTTCATATTTGTAAAATAATTTTACAATATTATTCTACCAACCATATTACATGTTTGATTCATAATCAAGATACAAGTGAAATAAATATGAAACTACTTTAGATCTAATCTAAACAGGTTCATGTAATTGAAACAATTTCAACTTTAAACAATTTTTTTGCACAAAAAATATTAACAAAGAAATTTTATTTCAGATTTAAATATCTTTTAAATCTAATAAATCATAAATTTAATCTAGATCATATCTAATAAATTTATGATTAAAGATAGATCTACACAAACTAGGACAACCTTTGCACTGTAAGGGGTAAATCTTACAGCAGGACAACCTTGCAGTTTGTGATTGATCTAAAATTTTAATTTTAGATTTAATAATCAGATTATAAATTAGATCTAATCTGAGAAATAATCTAAGCATGTATAAAGAATCATGTAATAAAGAACCTAGGCTCTGATACCATTTGTAGGAACCAGATCTAGGGTTTCAGGGTTAGATCTTGAAACTTTTTCAAGATCATACAGCGGAAGACTAAAATAAATCAAAATTATTTTCTAAAATCAGAGAATTCCTATATCTAAGATCCTATTACATGATTATTACATAGCATTAAATTAAAAATTAAAATATATAAATATAGCATGAACTACATGTTGATCATATCAACATGTTTCTATACTACATCTAATGTATGTATTAAACAATAGATCAGATCTATTACCTTGCAAGTTAGACATTCTAACCTCGTTGATCTGGGCTTGAGGATGATGTTGCAAGCCGCACATGCGTCCGACCTCTAGGAGTCATCCACACGAGCCCACGAATCTCGATCAGAAGTTCTGCTTCGGGAAATCAGCACAGTATGCTAGTACTGCGCTGATCCTTCTTTGATGGTTGATCAGGTGCCTCCTTCTTCTTGATTTGGACTCTTCCAAAGATGGAAAGTAAAAGGAGGAGTTTCAGATCTGAGACACTCTCAGGAAACTCAAGATGGAGGGAGGAAAGATATGAAAACAAACAACCCTAGAAGAAGACCCTCTTCTTCTTCTCGTTTCTCTCTCTAGACACCCTAACTTGTATCTTTTATATCTCCACGATTCGAAGATCTTTCTCTCTAATTTTTGGATGACTAAAGGCCTCTCAAATCTCTATCTTCTCCAAAAATTTCATGAAGAAACACATCTTATATAGAGAGATATGATAGAGTCCTTGTCTAGGTCAAATACCTAGTCAAGGCTTATCCAAACATGGCAAGTTAAGGGGTGCCCAACTCTTGAGCATCTCCTCCATATTTTCATGTATGAATACCAGCAAAGGGTGCACAATATATACCCTAAAATCATAAAATTTTAAAAAAAAATTTGAATAAATTCGGTGCAAAATTGAAAGAGTTTTGAATTTCTAAAACTCTATCTCATAGAATTCGAAATCCAAACTTATTCCTTTTTGATTTGATCCAAACCACCTTCCATGTAAGAAAGAAGAGAGGAGACCTTTTGTGAACGTGAGAGAGACCTGGGAGAGGGCTTTTATCACATAAAATAAGAGGAGATTGGCGTTGAATGAGAGAGAGGGCGTGGGGAAGGCTTATGTGGTGCAAGGTGGAATCCTAGTCTTACTAGGATTCTATCTTATGACTTGTTTTAATTTGGTTTCCCAAACCAAATCAAACAAAATTAGATCAACCCAATTAAAATAGGTATTAACCCAATTAAGAATCTAATTTAATCAGATTAAATTAGATTTAAATTAATTTAATTTTCTAATCAAATTAGAAATTAGATTGACCCAAGTCCTAGTTGAACTAGGACTAGTTTTTCCTTGCACTTGACTTATCCAATAAACCAATTGGACTTGATCCAATCAAGTCCAAACCAAATCTAATTAAATTATATTTAATTAGACTTAATCTTAGCCTATTGGCTTAATCAAATTAAGCCAATTAGCAATCGAATTGCTAATCGATCCTCTTGCAACACTTGCACTGGGTTAAATGTCAATCGTATTGATCATTTAATCCTAGAATGATTCTTAATCGTTGATCAACCATCCGATCGGATTATGAACTCTAATGTGTGTGACTTCATAGGTTCGAACCTAAGCCGGTAGCACAGGAATAAATTTTTGTACCAATCGAAGTGATCATCTAGCAATGGTACTCGACGACCGGATAGGTCGAATGTGTAGAACAACATCCTTAGAATCGATGCGGATATAGTTTTCATATAATTCATCTCCTTGTCCAAAATGATCATAGGACACCCCAGAGTTCAACTGTCAACTCTGATCAGATTGTCCACATTGTATTTCAAAATATCAAATCTATCTAATGGATTACCCTGGCCAAGGTTTTGCTAAATTGAAATACAGTGACTCATTCTTCTCCAACACTTGGAGTGGTCAATCCTATCTCGATCACACTCTGACTTTGCAAGTACTTGACTGTGTCCAGAAGCCTTCCGTCCCTGAATTAAAAATTCAGTTAGTCCAGTACCAAAGCACAGTGAGTTGCTTGCAAGTCACTGAGGCGATCTCAGGTCTAAAGACACTTATACGTATATCCCATCAGAGACATTCTCGACAGCAGAATACTCTGGAGTTGGTCACGTTCAATGATGATGTACCCTTACATCTTACCTGTATGCCATACCAATATCTCCACACTCCTTGGTTAAGAGGAAACCAACCCATATGGCCTACAGTGACCTATGCTCGATAGAAGTTGTCGTCCTTATTAACAGCTTATCATTTGGTCATGAATAATTTTAAGGACTAATCGATAAATCCTCTCTTTATCGAACTTAAATAGTCCTAAAGACTTCATCATAACAACGGAGTTCATTAAAAGATGAAAGCTTATGATGAAGATGCCAAATATATTTTATTTATTAACAAATCAATTACAATACTTAGTTGCTCAACCGTCAACAGCTTGACGATTGGCTTTTTGGGACACATTTCTCAACAGTCGAAGTTGGGGACGAGATCCGGCTCCCGTGGGAGCCCGGGCGAAGTCTACCTACAATCACAGTCAGGGGTGAAGTCCGGCTCCCTTAGGAGTCCGGACGAAGTTTACCAGCAATCGGGGTCGAGGATGGAGCCCGACTCCCGTAGGAGTCCGGGCGAAGCCTTTCCACAATCGGAGTTGGGGACGAGATTCGGCTCCCGTAGGAGCCCGGATGAAGTCTACCTGCAATCACAGTCGGGGGTGAAGTCCGGCTCGCTTAGGAGTCCGGACGAAGTTTACCATCAGTCGAGGTCGGGGATGAAGTCCGGCTCCCATAGGAGTCCGGGCGGAGTCTTCTCGTAGCCGGAGTCGGAGACTAGGTCTGGCTCCCGTAGGTGTCCAGGCCGAAATCTGGTAGTTGTGGAAATCTACCATTGGAGAAGTCCAGGGTAGTTTGGATTGGAGTTGAACCTGGCTGGAAGAAGTCTGGAAGGGATTCGGGGAGCAGCTGATAGTCGTAGAAAGTCGGCTGGCGGTAGAGCTTAGTGAGCACTTAGGGCGGTTTAATAGATGACTGGGGAAACTCATGTTTAAGGAGCTCGGGTGGTGTAGTGGAAGTTCGTCCGTCGGAGGAATTCAGTCAGGGGAGGTACCGTTTGCGGTCGACAGCCGGAGGAGTCCTGGGAGGTCAATCCTGTTAAGAACTTCGGCTGAGGGTATTTTATACCCAACAGTCTTTATGTTTTCTCTTTGTTTTTCTTTTTCTTTATCATTTTTCAATATGTTTGGTAGCCTCTTAACCATCTTGAAACATCTAAAAATTAGTTTCTAGTCATTGGAGACCAAAAACTAGCCCTTATTGTCATTCTGTATGTTTCTACAACTTTTTCAGAACTTATCGTTAGAGCTGTCAGTTGTAGTCGAGTCAATGTGGATCAAGTAGGGGCTAACTCGACCTAACTTGGAGTCAACTCAAGATAGGTTGGGGTGACTCAAGATCTAGTCTAGCTTTCTATCTTTCTTTAGAGAGTCAACTCGGCTACTGAGGATTGACTCGAAGTTGGTCATGGGTTGACTCGAGAAGAATTAGGATCGATCCGAGTTTCAGGCTGAAAATTTCAACTCTCGATCTTGCCTGAGAGAGTTGACTCATATGTCATAGGAACATACTGTTGGAAATAGTGTTCCAAAGTCAATCGTCAGTCTGTTGACGGTTGTGCTCTTTCTTATATTAGTATATGAATTATAAATTAATAAAAATTATTTTGATATTTTTCATCACAAATTATTTCATCTTCTAATGAACTCCTGTGTTGTGGTGAAGTCCTTAGAACTATTTAGACTCGACAAAGGAGGATTTGTCGTTTAGTCCTTAAACCTGTTCGCAATCAAATGATACATTGTTATAAGGACAACAACGTTTATCAAGCATAGGTCGTTGTGTGCCATATGGGTTGGTTGTCCTCTTAACCAAGGAGTGTGGAGACACTGGTATGGCATACAGATGAGATGTATGGGTATATCTGCACTGAACATGACCGACTCTGGAGCTTTTTCTACTGTCAAGATTTGCTCCAATGGATATGGGTATAACTGTCCCTCCGATCTGAGACTACCACAGTGACTTGCAAGTAACTCACTACACTTAGGCACTGAACTACCTGAATTTTTAATTCAGTGACGGAAGGCTGCTGGGTGTAGTCAAGTACTTGACTTATCGGTGCGTGTGTCAAGATGGGATTGACCACTCCAGTTTAAGGAGCTGTGTACAGTCGTGTTTCAATTTAGCAAAACTTTGGTCAGAATAGTCTAGTAAGGAGTCACAGGACTGTTTGAGTTGAGCATGATTCGGATGATCTGATCAGGGTTGACAATTTAACCTGAGTCATCCTATACACAGGGATCAAAAGGGATGAATTATACAGTAACCATATTCGCGTAGGTTCTGAATGTTGCGATTGCGACTATTCGACCTATTCGGATGTCGGGTATCATAGCTAGATGGTCACTTGATTAGTACAGAAATTGATTTCTGTGCTACCGACTTAGGTTCGAACCTGCGGGGTCACACACATTAGAGGTTCCTATCTAATCTGATGGTTGGTGAAGAGTCCCATTGGATTGGGACTCTTCGACCAAGAGTCTTAATGCTCGAAGACTCTGAGTCTAAAGTTTTTGGGACTCCGTGATCGAGAATCAAGATTTTTTGATCATGAGTTCCATACATTTTGGGTACCGGGTCAAGAGTCCCACTGGTTTGGGACTCTTCGATCAAGGTTTCATATCGATGGACTTTGATGTTCGCCCATCAGATTTGGACTCAGTATTTATGAGAGATTTAATTAGTGATTTGATCACTAATTAACTCAATTTGATTGAATAATTATTTTTGGATCAAGTCCAATTAAATTAGATTCAGTTGGGTTTGACCCGATTAGGTTAAGAGTGACCTAATCGCCAAGGTGGTTTGGTCCCTGATCTGATCAAGGGTTGGGCTTAGTCAATTCTGATTTGACTAAGATTTTATTGAGCCTAATTAAGCCTAATTATGTTGGGTTTAACTTAGTCTAATTGTGCTTAACCTATTTTGATAAAGTTGGTTCAATTAGATTGGTTTAAAATTTCAAACCACCTTTGACTTATCTCCTTGGCCACCTCACCCACCTACACCTATTTGAATTCATGAGAAATAAGTTCTCATAAATTTTTTCCCATGTAGAAGCCTTCCCACGCTCCTCCTTTGTGCACCATTTGAGTGGATAAAGATTGATTAGTTGGCCATTCAAATTCAAATGATGTTTGAATTTGAATGAGCAACTAATCCCATGCGCCACCTTATCCACTTGTGCACCACTTGCTCTACACGAGAAAAAGTTTCTCGTGTAAACTCTCTATGCATAAAGAACCCACACCCCTTCTCTTCTCACGCCTTGAGTGGATAAGGATAGGTTGGTTGGCATTTGAATTCAAATTCGATTTGAATTCAAGTGAGTAATCACCTAGCTTTATCCTCTCACGCGGTGAAAATGCTGTAAAGACCCGGTCTTGCACCATTTTAAAAAGAAAGAGAAGGTGGGGGTGAGTAGATCTGATCTAAGAGAAAAAGGGTGGCATGAGAAAGGCCTTCTGTGTGAGAAAAGAAAAGAAAAGGGCGTAGGGTCTTTTGTAAGTACCCTAGGATTTCTGCCTAGGTTCGGAAAGTGAGAAGGTAAGCTACGAGTGTCGTGAGCCCACCAAACTTTAGAAAGAGCTTCATCAATCTCTCAAGTTTCTTTGTTGATGGTCCAGAGCATTCGAAGAGTTGGCAGACACGATCGAAGGAGTTCGATCAGCATCGGCCATCGGAAGGGTTCTGCAACGAACTAGTATTCGTGAGGAGTCGATCAGATCAAGAGCTTTGTATGGATGATCCATGGAGATTAGACATACTGTGTGACTGCATTGCGATGATTAAATTTTTCTGACGGTGATCAGACTACAGCGATTGACTACCTGCACGAAAGTAATGTGTTCTGAACACATAACAGTAAAATTTACTGTAGAAGTTTAAATTTTAAATTTAAATGCATGCTATATATATCATATTTAGATCTTTATGTATGGTTAATACATATTAATTAATTAGATTAATTAATAATTTTTACTGTAAAATTATAATTTTGAAAAGTTTTAAAATTACCATTCTACCCCTGCACTGAAGTTCACTTCAAATGGTATCAGTGCGATGTTCTAAAATATGATATACATTTGCATGCGTAGATTAAGTAGTAATCTAAAAGTTTAAATTTGAAATTTATTTGAAATTTCAAATTTGAAATTCAAAATTTAAAATTCAAAATTTGAAATTCAAAAATTTAAAATTTAAAATTTGAAATTTGTTTGAAATTTGAAATTCAAAATTTGAAATTTAAAATTTAAAATTTGAAATTTAAATTTTAAAATTGATATATTTAGATATACTTGATCCAAGTAGCAAGTAGTCTAATTGGGTTGGTTGCCATGGTCGTCCGATCATAGGAGAAAAATAGGATTTAAAGGCCCTCTCCTCCCATTCGATGGGGTTCTCCTATGGCGTAGGGGTGCCGAACGATTATATCCCATGCAGACAAGTAGCGAAAGGACTTAATTGTAAAGATTGAATTATAAAATTTATCATGAATGTATTAGATTATATCTAAAGGAATATTTATGATTTATTTTGATTGAGTTATTTTTTGTTATGTAATTAGCAATAGAATTGCTGTTTATGAAATGTGCTGATCAGTTTGTGAAATGAGTCAATACATTTGGTGAACAGAAAATAAAACCTTTCAAATTTAAAAATTATTTTCGAAATACTAAACCCTAATCCATCAGCCCAAATACTTAATTAAAAGAATTAAGTGTTGTCTGTTGGTCTAGAATTGTGAATTAAGACCTAAGATAATTTCATAAACTTGTGGGTCAATGGGTTAGATGGATTAGGTCCATAATTGGGTTAGACCTAAGGTTAGCTTAAAGAAATGGACTAAATTAGAGTAATTGATCAAATCTAATCAAAAGTTGAATTAGATTAGGTCAAGGACACACTAGACTTTACTTCAATAGTTGTAGTTGAATGGGTCCATATCTTTAACTAGACCAAGATGGACTTAATTCATGGCTATGCGGTGGAACCCTATTTACTAAGTTGATCAAATTAAAACTAATGAACTGGTTGGTGTCTAAGGTAAGTGTCGACAGTCTGACCAGTGATTTTTAACTGGGAGTTACTCGCATTGATTTGATCTCTGATGAGTTAATGGCATATCCCTTTCACTGATCTCACTTACCTGGCCAACCTAGTGAGTTTGGTTTTGATTAGATCACTTGGTGATTAGGGCTCACCCATATCATTAGGTAAATCAGTGTGATTGATTTAGGTGCTCCTAATGCCGACTTTAATTAAATCCTTTTTAATCTGACTTGGTGAAATCAGTGAGAGGATTGAAATTGGCTGGTTAATTTCTTCTCTTCTATCCTTTAATAAAATTCTTAAAAATTATTAGGTCCCTAAAAATGATTAAGTTATAATGATAACTAAGTCATAGCCTCCCATTAAGTGAGTGATAATGAGTCCATTAGTTTAATAATCACTGGAGGCCCAAAGGCCTGGTGCTTATTGACTAATAGAATTATCATTCATAATATGATCATTTGGTTGAGTCTTTCTGATGGTGGTCAGGTTGGCCGATCAAAGTCGGGCCTGATCATTTATTGGTCAGATTCACCAAATCAAGTCATGTTAATGGTTGGACCTAACCAGATCTTTTTAGTGGAGGCCAAAGCCTACTGATTAGGTTCTGGGGCAAAAATCAATTACTAGAAGTTGTTTAGAGAAATAACTAGTAATGAACCTACCCATAGATGCACATGGGTTGACCAGCCAAAGTTGGGCTCATGTGTAGTCTGTATGGATTCTAGTACCCACTAAAGAATTAAAGTAATTCCTCGAATTGGAGGTTGAGGCTACCAGTTCGTAAAAATTTTAGGAGAAACTTCACACTAAAGTCCAAGTCTTTAGTATTAATAATTTATGTACTAATAAAGGTCTGATTTTTCTTTATACAGCTATGGCCACTACCCTGTCGCTTTGGTCATTATTAGATAATAACAAGCTCATAGGACCTAATTTCGATAGCTGGTATCAAAAATTTAAAATCGTCCTTGAGCATGAATGGATCCTTTATGTAGTAACGGATCCGACACCTGAGGAGCCAGCCCCAAACGCTAGAGGGACGGTCTGAGACACTTATCAGAAGTGGCTCAACGATCGCACCACCATTCGGTGCATAATGCTGGCAGCAATGAATAATGAGTTCAGCTACAGGTTCGAGAACGTCCAGCCACAGGAGATGCTTCAAATGTTGAACGACTCCTTTGGCACGTCTGACGATGTTGAAAGGCACAAAACTAGTTGTGCCATTTTCAATGCTCGGATGAGGGATAGGGCCTCAGTCACTGATCATGTATTGTACATGATCGAAATGATTGAGTGCTTAAGTAAACTGGGCTTTCCTTGCACGAGCAGCTCGATAAGGATGCGATCCTTAATTCTTTGCCCAAGTCCTTCCTCCCTTTCCTTACTCATTTTCGGATGACAAAACCTGCAGTGAACTACCACGACTTGTTGGGGTTGCTGCAGAACTTTGAGAAGGACCACCAGCTCAATAAGGAGTCGGTGAATATTATGGGAGGATCTTTTCTGGTCGTCAACCCTTTAAGAAAGAGAAGAAGAATAAGAAGAAGAAGAATAAGAAGGTGCAGCCGCACGCAGGGACGTCTGCACAGGGTCAGACCAAGAAGCACAAGCTTGACCAGAGCCAGGCGGAGTGCTTTTTTTGCAAGAAGCAGGAGTACTGAAAGAGAACTATCCTCTATACATTGCCTCCTTGGACCCGAACAGGCTGAAGAAAAAGCAAGGTAATTATATGATAACACCTTGCAACTTTTCTATTTATGATACTACTGTCTGGGTATTGGATACTGGAAGCCCTTATCATATCTGTAATTTGATGCAGGGTCTGCAGGTTAGTAGGAGATTTGATGAAGGCGAGAGGTTCCTGAACGTTGGAGATGGAAGCAAAGTTTCAGTTCTAGCTTTAGGAATCATGAACCTTGCAATCAACTCTCGTAATGTAATTCTGAGTGAATGTCACTATTGTCCAAGTTTTTTATTAAATATTATTTCTGTAGGTCTTTTGGCCATGTACAGTTATGAATTTTTAATAAAGAAAATATTTGCAATATCATTTTGAATGATATTACAATGTTTGTTGACAACTAAATAATGAAATTTACTTACTATCACAGCCTGTTAATATGGTTCAAACTCGATAAACACCCTAGAATGGATAATATATCAGAAATCTACTTTGGTACTGTAGGCTAGGTCATATCAATTAGAACAGGATAAACAGTTGCTCAAGAAGAATTCTTGAAGTTGGTGATTGTGAATCACTTCCAACTGTGAGTCCTGTCTTCTTGGAAGATGACCAAATCACTTTTACTGAAAAAGATGAGCGAGCCAGTGAACTCTTGGGTCTGATACATTCTGATGTATGTGGACCCATGAGCTCAAGTGCAAGAGGTGGATATTTGTACTTCATAACCTTCACAAACGACCTATCGAGATATGGGTATGTCTACTTAATGAAGCATAAGTCAGACTCATTTAAAATATTCAAACTATTCCAAAATGAGGTAGAAAAATAAACTGAGAAGTGTATAAAACTCTTCGATCTGATCGAGGAGGTGAATATCTTTCCAATGAGTTTCTGACATATCTTGGAGAGAATGTGATTCTCTCTCAGTGGACTCCTCCTAGAACACCACAGCATAATGGTGTGTCTGAAAGGAGGAATCGGACTTGTTGGATATGGTTCGATCCATGATGGGGTTTGCTGGTCTGTCGATCTCCCTCTGGGGATATGTGCTTGAATCGACTTGTTACCTTCTAAATAAGGTTCCGAGTAAGTCTGTAACCAAAATGCCTTATGAGATATGGATAGGACGTAAGCCAGTACTCTCACACCTTAGGGTTTGGGGGTGTCCGACTTATGTTAAACGTTTAATTACGGATAAGCTTGGACCTAGATCTGACAAGTGTTATTTCATAGGGTACCCAAAAGAGACCAAAGAATATTATTTCTACCTAGCTGATGAGCAAAAGGTGTTTGTCAGCCTTAAGGCAATTTTTTAAAAAAAGTGTTCCTTGGTGAAGGGACTGTTGCCTCTAAGGTCGAACTTGAGAAAGTTTGGCAGGTGGAAAAACCGACACAAGTTGCTGAACCTGAACCGAATTTGGTTAGATCAGATCCGGAGCCCATTGTTCCTGTACCTTAAGGTGGTCTGATAGAGTACCACGTCAATCGGATAGATATTATTTTCTTGGTCCGAATGGCGATCCTGTCGAACTTGATGAAAATGATGAGGATCCGATCACCTATATGGATGCAATGTAGAGACCTGACTCTGAGAAATGGCTAGAACCATGAAATCCGAAATAGAGTCCATGAAGGTCAACGATGTGTGGACATTGGTTGACCCACCCGAAGGAGTAAAACCCATAGGGTGTAAGTGGGTCTTCAAGAGGAAGAGGGGTGCAAATGGAAAGGTGGAGACCTATAAAGCCCGTCTGGTTGCCATGGGATATTGTCAACATTATGGTATAGACTATGACGAGAAGTTTTCTCCTGTGGCAATGCTTAAATCCATTAGGATTATGCTTGCGATAGCTGTCCATCTGGACTATGAAATCTGACAGATGGATGTGAAGATAGCTTTCCTAAATGAAGAGCTAGACGAAGAGGTGTATATGATACAACCTGAAGGGTTCACATCCACAGATGAGTCTAAGGTGTGCAGGCTACAGAGGTCCATTTATGAACTTAAGCAGGCATCCCAGAGTTGGAACATATGTTTTAATAGGATGATCAAGATGTATGGCTTCGTTAAGAACGGAGAAGAGCCCTGCATTTATAAGTGGGCTAATGGTCCAGTTATGGTATTTCTTGTATTGTATGTGGATGATATTCTCTTAATCGGAATGATGTCCCTGCATTACAGGGAATAAAGATTTGGCTGTCGTCATAGTTCTCCATGAAGGATCTGGGAGAAGCTTCCTACATTCTAGGGATGAGGATCTATAGAGATAGATCTAAAAGGTTGCTTGACTTATCCCAGTCCATGTATATTGATACTATGCTGAAGAGGTTCAGCATGGAGAATTCCAAAAAAGGCTATCTACCGATAGGCCATAGAATTTCTCTCTCGTAGAGGAATTATCCGACAACACCTCAAGAGAGAGAGCATATGGGTAGAATTCTATATACTTTGACAGTGGGATCTATCATGTACACCATGACATGCACATGATCAGATGTGGCATACTCACTAGGGGTAGTGAGTAGATACCAATCTGATCCAGGGGAGAATCATGTAGGAACCTTATCTAGGGTTTCAGGGTTAGATCTTGAAACTTTTTCAAGATCATACAGCGGAAGACTAAAATAAATCAAAATTTATTTTATAAAATCAGAGAATCTCTAGATCTAAGATCTATTACATGATTATTACATAGCATTAAATCAGAAATTAAAATATATAAATATAGCATGAACCACATGTTGATCATATCAACATGTTTCTATACCACATCTAATGTATGTATTAAACAATAGATCAGATCTATTACCTTGCAAGTTAGACACTCTAACCTTACTGATCTGGGCTTAAGGATGATGTTGCAAGCGCACACACGTCCGGCCTCTAGGAGTCGTCCACACGAGCCCACGAATCTCGATCAGAAGTCCTGCTTCAGAAATCAGCACAGTATGCTAGTACTGCGCTGATCCTTCTTTGATGGTTGATCAGGTGCCTCCTTCTTCTTGATTTGGACTCTTCCAAAGATGGAAAGTAGAAGGAGGAGTTTCAGATCTGAGACGCTCTCAGGAAACTCAAGATGGAGGGAGGAAAGTATGAAAACAAAAACCCTAGAAGAAGACCCTCTTCTTCTTCACATTTTTCTCTCTAGACACCCAAACTTGCATCTTTTATATCTCCATAACCCAAAGGTATTTATCTCTGATTTTTGGATGGCACAAAGGTCTCTCAAATCTATGACTTCTCCTAAAATTTTACGAAGAAACTCATCTTATATAGAGAGATATGATAGAGTCCTTGTCTAGGTCAAACACCTAGTCAAGGCTTATCCAAACATGGCAAGTTAAGGGATGCCCAACTCTTGAGCACCTCCTTCATATTTTCATACATGGATTACTAGTAAAGGGTGCACAATGTATACCTTAAAAGCCACAAAAATTCAAAAAAAATTTGGATAAATTCGGTGCAAAATTGAAAGAGTTTTGGATTTCTAAAACTCTATCTCATAGAATTCGAAATCCAAACTTATTCCTTTTAGATTTGATCCAAACCACCTTCCATGTAAGAAAGAAGAGAGAGACCTTTTGTGAACGTGGGAGAGATCTGGGAGAGGGCTTTTGTCGCACAAAATAAGTGGAGATTGGCGTTGAATAAGAGAGAGGGCTGGAGAAGGATTATGTGGCGCAAGGTGGAATCCTAGTCTTACTAGGATTCTGTCTTATGACTTGTTTTAATTTGATTTTTCAAACCAAATCAAATCAAAATTAGATCAACCAATTAAAATAGGTCTTAATCAATTAAAACCTAATTTAATCAGATTAAATTAGATTTAAATCTGATTTAATTTTCTAATCAAATTAGAAATTAGATTGACCCAAGTCCTAGTTGAACTAGGACTAGTTTTTCCTTGCACTTGGCTTATCCAATAAACCAATTGGACTTGATCCAATCAAGCCCAAACTAAATCTAATTAAATCATATTTAATTAACTTAATCTCAGCCATTGGCTTAATCAAATTAAGCCAATCAGCAATCGAATTGCTAATAGATCCTCCTGCAACACTTGCACTGGGTTAAATGTCAATCGTATTGATCATTTAACTCTAGAACGATTCTTAATCGTTGATCAACCATCTGATCGGATCATGAACTCTAATGTGTGTGACCTCATAGGTTCGAACCTAAGCCGGTAGCATAGGAATAAATTCCTATACTAATCGAAGTGACCATCTAGCAATGATACCCGACGATCGGATAGGTCGAATATGTAGAACAACATCCTTAGAACCTATGCGGATATAGTTTTCATATAATTCATCCCCTTGACCAAAATGATCATAGGACACCCCAGAGTTCAACTGTCAACTCTGATCAGGTTGTCCACATTGTATTTCAAAATATCAAATCCATCTGATGGATTACCCTGGCCAAGATTTTGCTAAATTGAAATACAGCGACTCATTCTTCTCCAACTCTTGGAGTGGTCAATCCCATCTCGATCACACTCTGACTTCGCAAGTACTTGACTGTGTCTAGAAGCCTTCCGTCCCTGAATTAGAAATTCAGTTAGTCCAGTACCAAAGCATAGTGAGTTGCTTGCAAGTCACTGAGGCGATCTCAGGTCTAAGGGACACTTATACCTATATCCCATCAGAGACATTCTCGACAGCAGAATACTCTGGAGTTGGTCACGTTCAATGATGATGTACCCTTAATCTCACCTGTATGCCATACCAGTGTCTCCACACTCCTTGGTTAAGAGGACAACCAACCCATATGGCTACAGCGACCTATGCTCGATAGAAGCTGTTGTCTTTATTAACAGCCTATCATTTTTCATGAACAGTTTTAAGGACTAATCGATAAATCCTCTCTTTATCGAATCTAATAGTCCTAAGGACTTCATCATAACAACGGAGTTCATTAGAAGATGAAAGCTTATGATGAAAATGCCAAATATATTTTATTTATTAACAAATCAATTACAATACTTGGTTGCTCAACCGTCAACAGCTTGACGATTGGCTTTTTGGGACACATTTCCCAACAACTCCCACTTGTCCTAAAGCACTCGCACAGTATCTAATACCCATCTTCGACTTGTGGTTGTCGAACTCCTTTATTGCCAGGGCTTTAGTGAAGGGGTCGGCTAGGTTCTCCTTTCGTCGATCTTCTGAAGGTCGACGTCACCTCGATCTACGATCTCCCAGACCAGGTGGAAGCGGCGCAAGATGTGCTTCGTCCGCTGATGTGCTTTGGGTTTTTTCGTCTGAGCTATGGCACCAGTGCTGTCACAGTAGAGCAGGACCGGACCATCGAGGGAGGGGCTACTCCGAGCTCGTTGATGAATTTCTCAGCCACACAGCTTCCTTCGCGGCATCTGATGCTGCGATGTACTTGCTTCACAAACAGAGTCTGCCACGTATGCTGCTTGGAACTCTTCCAGTAGATTGCTCCACCATTCAGAGTAAAGATATAACCCGACACACTCCTGCTGTCATCATGGTCAGATTGGAAGCTGGAGTCTGTGAACCCTACAAGTTTCAGATCTGACTCGCCATAAACCAACCATTGGTCCTTAGTATTTCTCAAATACTTAAGGATGGCTTTAACCACTTTCCAGTTTTTTTCCAGGATCAGATTGGTATCTACTCACTACTCCTAGTGAGTATGCCAATCTGGTCTTGTACATGTCATGGCGTACATGATAGATCCCACGGCTGAGAATATGGGACTCTACTCATACGCTCTCTCTCTTCAGGAGTTGTCGGACAATCCTTCTTAGAGAGAGAAATTCTTGGCCTATCGGTAGATAGCCCTTCTTGGAATTTCCATGCTGAACCTCTTCAGCACAGTGTCTATGTACATGGACTGGAATAATCAAGCATCTTTTTAGATCTATCCCTATAGATCTTCATCCCTAGGATGTAGGATGCTTCACTCAAGTCCTTCATGGAGAACTGTGATGACAACCAAACTTTTATTCCCTGTAGTGCGGGGATGTCATTCTCATTAAGAGAATATCATCCACGTACAAGACAAGGAATATCACAACTGGACCATTTGCCCATTTATAGATGCAGGGTCTTCTCCATTCTTAATGAAGCCATACGTTTTGATCACCTTATCAAAACGCATGTTCCAACTCCGAGAAGCTTGCTTCAGTCCATAAATGGATCTCTGAAGCTTGCACACTTTGGACTCATCTGTGGATGTAAACCCCTCAGGTTGTATCATATACACCTTTTCAGTCAGCTCTCCATTCAGAAAAGCTGTCTTTACATCCATCTGCCAGATCTCATAATCCAGATGGGCAGCTATTGCAAGCATTATCCGAATAGATTTGAGCATTGCCACAGGGGAAAACATCTCTTCATAGTCAATACCATAACGTTGACGATACCCTTGGCTACAGACGGGCTTTATAGGTCTCCACCTTTCCATCTCGCCCCTCTTCCTTTTGAAGACCCATTTACACCCAATGGGTTTAACCCCTTCAGGTGGGTCAACCAATGTCCATACATCGTTGACCTTCATGGACTCCATTTCGGATTTCATGGCTTCAAGCCATTTCTTGGAATCAGGTCTCTGCATTGCATCCATATAGGTGATCGGATCCTCATTATTCTCATCAAGTTCGATGGGATCACATCCCGGACCAAGAAACCATAGTATCTGTCCGGTTGACGCGGTACTCTACCAGATCGCCTTAATGGTGCAGGTACATTGGGCTCCGGATATGATCTAATCATATCAGACTCAGGTTCAGCTATTGGTGTCGGTCTTTCTACCTGTTGAACTTCATCAAGTTCAATCTTAGAGGCAACGGTTCCTTCACCAAGGAACTCCTTTTCTAAAATGATTGCCTTAAGGCTGACAAACACCTTTTTTCATCAGCATGGTAGAAAAAATATCCTTTTGTCTCTTTGGGGTACCCTATGAATGAGCATTTGTCAGACCTAGGTCCGAGTTTGTCTGTGACTAATCATTCGACATAGACCGGGCACCCCCAGACCCTAAGGTGTGAAAGTGCTGGCTTACGTTCCGTCCATATCTCATATGGAGTCTTAATTACAGACTTACTTGGAACCTATTTAACAGATAACAGGCCGATTCAAGTGCATATCCCTAGAAGGATATCGGCAAGCTAGCAAAACCCATCATGGATCGGACCATGTCTAACAGAGTCCGATTCCTCCTTTCAGACACACCATTATGCTGTGGTGTTCCTGGAGAGTTCATTGGGAGAGAATCCCATTCTCTCCTAGATATGTGAGAAACTCACTAGAAAGGTATTCTCTCCTCGATCAGATCGAAGAGTTTTAATACTCTTCCCAGTTTGTTTTTCTACTTCACTTCGGAATCGTTTGAACATTTCAAATGAATCCGACTTATGTTTCATCAGATAGACATATCCATATCGGGATAGGTCATCATGAAAGTTATGAAGTAGAAATATCCACCTCTAGCACTGGTGCTCATGGGCCCGCATACATCAGTATGTATTAGGCCCAAGAGCTCAGTAGCTCTCTCACCTTTTCCAGTAAAAGGTGACTTGGTCATTTTACCAAGAAGACAGGACTCACAAGTTGGAAGTGATTTACAATCACTGACTTCGAGGATTCCCTCTTGAGTCAACTGTTTGTTCTGTTCTTGTTTATATGACCTAGCCTACAGTGCCATAAGTAGATATCTGACACACTATCTAATTTAGGGTGCTTGCCAGTAGAATAGACTCTTATCAGGCTTGATCTTTTTGGTCTGGCTCTGCACTGATGTCCCAGCCTGAACTTGCACCTTCTTCACTTTCTTCTTCTTGTTCTTCTTCCCTTTATCAAAAGGTCGAGAACCAGAAGACGAACCTCCCACTAAGTTCACCGACTCCTTGTAAAGTTGGTGATCCTTCTCAAAGTTCTGAAGCAACCCCAGTAACCCGTGGTAGTTCTCTTCGGGCTTTGTCATTCTATAATGAGTGAGGAATGGAGATAAGACTTGGGCAGTGAGTTCAGTATTGCATCTTTTCCAAGCTGCTCATGCAAGGAAAGCTGAGCTTGCTCAATCTTCCATCAGCTCGATCATGTACAATACATGATCAGTGACAGAGGCACCATCCCGCATTTTGCATTGAAGATGGCACAACTAGTCTTGTGCCTCTCTACGTCATCGGGTGTGCCAAAGGCATCCTCCAACACTTGAAGCATGTCCTTTGGCTGAGCCGTCTCGAATCTGTGACTGAACTCATCGCTCATGACAGCCAGCATGATACAGCGCACCATGGTCCGATCACTGAGCCACTTCTGGTAAGTGTCTTTGACTGTTCCACGTGCATTGGCAGCTGGCTCCTCAGGTGCAGGATCCATTATCACGTATAGGATCCATTCATGCTCCAGGACTATCTTCAACTTTCGGTACCAGCTACCGAAGTTGGGTCCCACCAACTTATCATTGTCCAACAATGATCGGAGCGATAGGGAGTGGCCATATTTGCACAAGGAGAACCATAACCTAATTAGTAATTGATTCATTAAACCTAAAGATTTGGACTTTAATCAAAAGGTTTCTCCCACTATTTTATTCGAATTGGTAGCCTCTACCTCCAACTCGAGGAATTACCCTAATTCCTTAGCGGGTACTAGAATCCACTTAGACTACACACAAGCCCAACTTTGGTTGGTCAACCCATGTACATCTAAGGGTAGGTTCATAACCAATTGTTTCTCTAAACAATTTCTAGTAATTTTAATTTTGCCCCAGAAACTAATCAGTAGGCTTTGGCCTCCACTGTAAGGATCCGGTTAGGTCCAACCATTAACATGATCATACTTGGTGTATCTAACCAACGAATGATTAAGCCCAACTTTGGTTGGCTCACCTAACCACCATTAGAGAGATACTTCCAATCGTCATATGATGAGTGATAATTCATTAGTCAACAAGCACCAGGCCTTTGGGTCGGCAATGATTATTGAGTTAATGGACTCATTATCAAACACCTTAATGGGAGGCTATGACTCAGTTATCTCCATAACTTTTCATTTTAAGGACCTAATAATTTAGAGGATTTAAATAATATAGAGGATGAGGTCATATGAACCAGCTTATCATGATCCTCCCACTGGCTTCACCAAGTCAGCTTAAGGGAGACCATTAAAAGGGCTGGTCTAGGAGCACCTAAATCAGTCACACTGATTTACCTAGCTGACATGGGTCAGCTCGAATAGTCAAGTGATCCGATTAAAACATAATTTCACCAAGAGGCCAGGTAAGTTCGATCAGTGGGAGGGTCTGCCAAAGCTTGCCTTAGACACCATCAAAAATGGCCAGGTAAGCGGGCTCCCAATTAAAAACCACCGGTCTGGTTTACCTTAGACACCAACTGGTTTAATTAGTTTCGATTAGATCAACCTAACAGTTCGTGCTAGACCGCTTAGCCAAGAATCAAGTCCATTTGGTTCTCGTTAAAGACATGGACTTGACCAACTACAACTATTGTAATTGATCTAGAGAATCCTTGACCTAATCTAAGACAACAATTGATTAGATTTAGTCAATTCTCTAATTAAGTCCATCTTTAATCTAACCATAGGTCTAACCCAATTAATGGACCTAATTCCCACTAACCCATTAACCAATGTGTTATGGTTTGTGTCTTAGGTTCTTCAATTCACAATCCTAGAACCTATTCAAACAACTTCTTAATTCTTAATTAAGTTTTGGGCTGAGGGTTGGGTTTGGCTTTTCAAAAAATAATTTTATATTTGTAAAATAATTTTACAATATGATTCTACCAACCATATTGCATGTTTGATTCATAATCAAGATGCAAGTGAAATAAACATGAAACTACTTTAGATCTAATCTAAACAGGTTCATGTAATTGAAACAATTTCAACTTTAAACAATTTCTTTGCACAAAAATTATTAACAAAGAGATTTTATTTCAGATTTAAATATCTTTTAAATCTAATAAATCATAAATTTAATCTAGATCATATCTAATAAATTTATGATTAAAGATAGATCTACACAAACTAGGACAACCTTTGCACTGTAAGGGGTAAACCTTACAGCAGGACAACCTTGCAGTTTGTGATTGATCTAAAATTTTAATTTTAGATTTAATAATTAGATTATAAATTAGATCTAATCTAAGAAATAATCTAAGCATGTATAAATAATCATGTAATAAAGAACCTAGGCTCTGATACCAATTGTAGGAACCTTATCTAGGGTTTCAGGGTTAGATCTTGAAACTTTTTCAAGATCATACAGTGGAAGACTAAAATAAATCAAAATTTATTTTCTAAAATAGAGAATCTCTAGATCTAAGATCCTATTATATGATTATTACATAGTATTAAATAAAAATTAAAATATATAAATATAGCATGAACCACATGTTGATCATATCAACATGTTTCTATACTACATCTAATGTATGTATTAAACAATAGATCAGATCTATTACCTTGCAAGTTAGACTCTAACCTTGCTGATCCGGGCTTAAGGATGATGTTGCAAGCGCACACACGTCCGGCCTCTAGGAGTCTCACACGAGCCCACGAATCTCGATCAGAAGTCCTGCTTCAGAAAATCAGCACAGTATGCTAGTACTGCGCTGATCCTTCTTTGATGGTTGATCAGGTGCCTCCTTCTTCTTGATTTGGATCTTCCAAAGATGGAAAGTAGAAGGAGGAGTTTCAATCTGAGATGCTCTCAGAAACTCAAGATGGAGGGAGAAAAGATATGAAAACAAAAACCCTAGAAGAAGACCCTCTTCTTCTTCACGTTTTTCTCTCTAGACACCCAAACTTGCATCTTTTATATCTCCACGACCCAAAGGTATTTCTCTCTGATTTTTGGATGGCACAAAGGTCTCTCAAATTCTGACTTCTCCTAAATTTCATAAAGAAACTCATCTTATATAGAGAGATATGATAGAGTCCTTGTCTAGGTCAAACACCTAGTCAAGGCTTATCCAAACATGGCAAGTTAAGGGATGCCCAACTCTTGAGCACCTCCTTCATATTTTCATACATGGATACTAAAAAGGGTGCACAATGTATACCCTAAAAGCCACAAAAATTCAAAAAAAATTTGGATAAATTCGGTGCAAAATTGAAAGAGTTTTGGATTTCTAAAACTCTATCTCATAGAATTCGAAATCCAAACTTATTCCTTTTAGATTTGATCCAAACCACCTTCCATGTAAGAAAGAAGAGAGGAGACCTTTTGTGAACGTGGGAGATGGGAGGGCTTTTGTCGCACAAAATAAGTGGAGATTGGCGTTGAATAAGAGAGAGGGCGTGGAGAAGGATTATGTGGCGCAAGGTGGAATCCTAGTCTTACTAGGATTCTGTCTTATGACTTGTTTTAATTTGGTTTCCCAAACCAAATCAAATCAAAATTAGATTAACCCAATTAAAATAGGTCTTAACCCAATTAAGAACCTAATTTAATCAGATTAAATTAGATTTAAATCTGATTTAATTTTCTAATCAAATTAGAAATTAGATTGACCCAAGTCCTAGTTGAACTAGGACTAGTTTTTCTTGCACTTGGCTTATCCAATAAACAATTGGACTTGATCCAATCAAGCCCAAACTAAATCTAATTAAATTATATTTAATTAGACTTAATCTCAGCCATTGGCTTAATCAAATTAAGCCAATCAGCAATCGAATTGCTAATAGATCCTCCTGCAACACTTGCACTGGGTTAAATGTCAATCGTATTGATCATTTAACCCTAGAACGATTCTTAATCGTTGATCAACCATCTGATCGGATCATAAACTCTAATGTGTATGACCTTATAGGTCCGAATCTAAGCCGGTAGCATAGAAATAAATTTCTATACCAATCGAAGTGACCATCTAGCAATGGTACCCGACGACCGGATAGGTCGAATGTGTAGAACAACATCCTTAGAACCCATGCGGATATAGTTTTCATATAATTCATCCCCTTGATCAAAATGATCATAGGACACCCCAGAGTTCCACTGTCAACTCTGATCAGGTTGTCCATATTGTATTTCAAAATATCAAATTCATCTGATGGATTACCCTGGCCAAGATTTTGCTAAATTGAAATACAGCGACTCATTCTTCTCCAACTCTTGGAGTGGTCAATCCCATCTCGATCACACTCTGACTTCGCAAGTACTTGACTGTGCCCAGAAGCCTTCCGTCTCTGAATTAGAAATTCAGTTAGTCCAGTACCAAAGCACAGTGATTGCTTGCAAGTCACTGAGGCGATCTCAGGTCTAAGGGACACTTATACCTATATCCCATCAGAGACATTCTCGACTGCAGAATACTCTGGAGTTGGTCACGTTCAATGATGATGTACCCTTACATCTCACCTGTATGCCATACCAGTGTCTCCACACTCCTTGGTTAAGAGGACAACCAACCCATATGGCCTACAGCGACCTATGCTCGATAGAAGCTGTTGTCTTATTAACAGCCTATCATTTGGTCATGAACAGTTTTAAGGACTAATCGATAAATCCTCTCTTTATCGAATCTAAATAGTCCTAAGGACTTCATCATAACAACGGAGTTCATTAGAAGATGAAAGCTTATGATGAAAATGCCAAATATATTTTATTTATTAACAAATCAATTACAATACTTGGTTGCTCAACCGTCAACAGCTTGACGATTGGCTTTTTGGGACACTTTTCCCAACAAATCACTGGAAGGTTGTTAAAACCATCCTGAAGTATTTAAGAAATATCAAGGACCAGTGGCTTGTTTATGGTGAATCGAACTTGAGACTTATAGAGTTTATAGACTCTAGTTTTTAGTTGATCGTGATGATAGCAAGAGTGTGTCGGGATTTATTTTTTCCCTTAATGGTAGGGCTGTCTGCTGGTAGAGTTCCAAGCAGGACACTGTGGCTAATTCAGTTTGCGAGCAGAGTATGTCGCTGCATCAGATGCTGCCAAAGAAGTGGTGTGGCTGAAAAAATTCCTCATCGAGCTCAGAGTAGCACCCTCCCTTATTGGTCCAGTTCTGCTCTACTGTGACAGCTCTGGAGCCATTGCTCAGGTGAAGGAACCGAAGGCACACCAGCGGACGAAACATATTCTACGCCGCTACCATCTTATCCGAAAAATCATGGATAGAGGTGACGTCTACCTTCAGAAGATCGACGGAAGGAGAACCTAGCTGACCCATTCATTAAAGCCATTATGGTGAAGGAGTTCGATGACTTCAAGTCGAAGATGGATATTAGATATTGCACCGATTGGCTTTAGGCCAAGTGGGAGATTGTTAGGAATAGTGTCCCAAAGCTAATCGTCTGTCTGTTGATGGTTGTACTCTTTTCTGTATTAGTATATGAATTATAAATTAATAAAATTATTTTGATATTTTTATCACAAATTATTTCATCTTCTAATGAACTCCTGTGTTGTGGTGAAGTCCTTAGAACTATTTAGACTCGACAAAGGAGGATTTGTCATTTAGTCCTTAAACCTGTTCGCGACCAAATGATACGTTGTTATCAAGGACAACAATGTTTATCAAGCATAAGTCATTGTGTGCCATATGGTTGGTTGTCCTCTTAACCAAGGAGTATGGAGACACTGGTATGGCATACAGGTGAGATGTAAGGGTACATCTGCACTGAACGTGACCGACTCCGGAGCTTTTTCTGCTGTTAAGATTTGCTCTGATGGTATATGGGTATAACTATCCCTCCGACCTGAGACTGCCACAGTGACTTGCAAGCAACTCACTGCACTTAGGCACTGGACTACCTGAATTTCTAATTCAGTGATGGAAGGCTGCTGGGTGTAGTCAAGTACTTGACTTGTTGATGCATGTGTCAAGATGAGATTGACCACTCCAGTTTAAGGAGCTATGTACAGTCGTATTTTAATTTAGCAAAATTGGCTAGGGTAGTCCTAGTGAGGAGTCACAGGACTGTTTGAGTTGAGCACGATTAGATGATTTGATCAGGGTTGACAGTTTAACCCTGAGTCATCCTATAACAGGGGTCAAAAGAGATGAATTATACAGTAACCATATTCGCATAGGTTCTGAATGTTGCGATTGTGACTATTCGACCTATCCAGACATCGGGTATCATAGCTAGATGGTCACTTTGATTAGTACAGGAATTGGTTCCTGTGCTACCGGCTTAGGTTCGAACCTGCAGGGTCACACACATTAGAGGTTCCTATCTGATCTGATGGCTGGTGAAGAGTCCCACTAGACTGGGACTCTTCGATCAAGAGTCCTAATACTCAGGGACTCTGAGTCCAAAGTGTCTGAGACTCTGTGATCGAGAATCAAGATTCTCTGATCATGAGTTTCACATATTTTGGGTACCGGGGTCAAGAGTCCCACTGGTTTGGGACTCTTCGATCAAGGTTTCATATCGATGGACTTTGATGTTGATTGCCCATCGAATTTGGACTCAGTATTTATGAGTAGTTTAATCAGTGATTTGATCGCTAATTAACTCAATTTGATTGAGTAATTATTTTTGGATCAAGTCCAATTGAATTGGATTCAGTTGGGTTTGACCCGATTAGGTTAAGAGTTGACTTAATTGCCAAGGTGGTTTGTCCCTGATCTGATCAAGGGTTGGACTTAGTCAATTCTTGATTTGATTAAGATTTTATTGAGCCTAATTAAGCCTAATTGTGTTAGTTTAACTTAGTCTAATTGTGTCTAACCTATTTTGATAAATTGGTTCATTAGATTGGTTTAAAATTTTAAACTACCTTTGACTTATCTCCCTACACCACCTCACCCACCTGTGCCTATTTGAATTCATGAGAAACAAGTTCTCATGAATTTTTTCCCATGCAGAAGCCTTCCCATGCTCCTCCCTTGTGCACCATTTGAGTGGATAAAGATTGATTAGTTGGCCATTTAAATTCAAATGATGTTTGAATTTGAATGATCAACTAATCCCATGCGCCACCGTATCCACTTGTGCGCCACTTGCTCTACACGAGAAAAAGTTTCTCATGTAAACTCTCTATGCACAAAGAACCCACGCCCCTTCTCTTCTCACACCTTGAGTGGATAAGGATAGGTTGGTTGGCATTTGAATTCAAATTCGATTTGAATTCAAGTGAGCAACCACCTAGCTTTATCTTCTCACCGGTGAAAATATTGTAAAGATGCTTCTTGCACCATTTTAAAAAGAAAATGAAGGCGGAGCGTGCATAGATCTAATCTGAGAGAAAAGGGTGGCGTGAGAAAGGCCTTCTGCATGAGAAAAGAAAAGGACGTAGGGTCTTTTGTGAGTACCCTAGGGTTTCTGCCTAGGGTTCGAGAAGTGAGAAGGTGAGCTACAAGTGTCATGAGCCCACCAAACTTCAGAAAGAGCTTCATCAATCTCTCAAGTTCCTTTGCTGATGATTCAGAGCATCCGAAGAGTTGGCAGACATCGATCGAAGGAGTTCGATCAGCATTGGCCATCGAAAGGGTTCTGTAACGAACTAGCATTCGTGAGGAGCCGATCAGACCGGAAGCTTTGTGTGGATGATCCACAGAGGTCAGACATATTGTGTGGCTGCATTACGATAATCAGACCTTTTCGACGATGATCAGACTGCAGCGATCGACTATCTGCACGAAAGTAATGTGTTCTGAACACATAACAGTAAAATATTTACTGTAGAAGTTTAAATTTCAAATTTAAATGCATGCTATATATATATCATATTTAGATCCTTGTGTAGGGTTAATACATATTAATTAATTATATTAATTAATATTTTTACTATAAAATTATAATTTTGAAAAAAATTTAAAATTACTTTTTACCCCTGCACTGAAGTTCACTTCACATACTTGCAGATTGTGCCACTTGAAGTGGACTCTTTGATGCTTGAAATTGGCTTTGACTTTTCAACTTAGTTTCTCATGATGTGGCTTCCCAATCTGCTTTCTTTGACTCTCTTCTTTAGCATTCTCATAAATCTACCTAAACATGTTCTTAGCTTCTTAAAATATTTTCAATATACACTCCAACAACCCATTAGTATCAAAATATATGTTTAAATATTTCATATTAATCAAAATCAATCACTAGGTCAATAATCTTCCTCTTTTTGATGATGATAAAATTTTAAGTATAAGTAAATCATGCAAGTAATATAAATGTATCAAATTTCTAGTGCAATACTTTTTATGAAAGGATTTTAGATTGGCATTGCTAGCATGCCTAAGCAAGACCAAATATAGGTTATTAGAGAAAGATTGCAGGTATTCTTTGGGACAAATTGAATTAGGTAAGGGCAAAAGAATTTGAAACTTCATCACACATTAAATATTAATAAGAATATTGAGTATCAGAGCTGAAAAGTTATGTATCAAGGCAACTTAGGTATGTATCAAAGAATGATGAGCTAAATATCAGAGGAAAATGAGTAGCAAATAATCACAATCACAAGGTTGGATCAATAACATTGAATTAGATTTAAATGCCTAAGTTTTCTAGATTACTTGTCAAGTTACCATTTGCTTACTTATTAATTCTTTTACACTTATTTGCTTATTTTTCTCTCCTCCTTTTTGTCATCAACAATTAAAAGATGTAATAGACAAATGATAAGAGATAAGAGGAAGAACACATTTTTATTGCATAAGTTTGTCTTTTACAAAGAGTATCAGCCAAAAAGAATGCATTGTATATAAAATGATATCAACTACAGTACGCCTAGATATAATATAAAGATAATAACAGAAATACATAAGTAAACTAAAGATAAACTAGACAATAATAGAAGAACACAAGTGAGCAACCATAAGACAAAAGATAGACCCTAGACCTATTCCTGGTAGAGGGAGTGCTAGCCCTATACAAAGAAGCTCATGTAGGAAAAATGGGTAGTTCAAAACATATATTTTTTAAAATTTTATAGCAGAATAATAAAAGATTAAATATTTTAATCTTCTAAATATATGTTAGATTAGATCTAAACTATAATTAAAATTTATGACATAAAAAATTTACATATAAAATCTAATATAAAATAGAAAACTACATCAATCACATCGATGTCCTGAATCTGATCTAACTTTTAGATTATGTCAGTAGAATTCAGAACTCATCACTTTTTCATGGGTCAATGATCTCCACTACTGATAAGTATGGTACAAAGTTTTACTGATATCGAGTAGCCACACAGATCATCTGGTCTTTATAGATCATCCACTCGAAGCTCTGATCGGATCTTCCTTCGTGGGAGTGCTAGCTTACGTCGAAGGCTCTGGATGGCTAATCCAAGCTCCTTTCTTCAGATCTCCCAGACTCTTTCAGATCAAAAAATGAAGCTTTATGAGGAGATGGTGGTGTAGAAGATTGAACAAGACTCACTCTTATATTTTTCTTCTCACAAAACCTAGAGATAAAATCCTAGAACCTACAGCTCACGTCCGAGAGGAAGAACACTTCCTTTGTTTCTCATGCACAGAAGCCCAACCCACTCTCAATTTTTATGTCCCCTCTCTCAAGTTTCTCATACCAAAAATCACTTCTAATCTTGCACAAAACTAATCTCTTTTTAAGGTTGGCATCCTATGGAAGATAAGGATAAGAATAAGATAGTTTTGGTTCAAATTCAAGTATTGGTTGATCCTTATCATCAATTCAAATCAAATTTGAATTAAATTTGGAACCAAAATTTATTCTTATCTTATAAACTCAGAGAGGGGTTGACCAACATTAGAATAGTATAAAAAATTTTACAAAAAAATACTTTATGCATGGAAAAATGTGGTGGCGTGAAGAGGAGAGTCCAACTCAATTTGGACCCTAAATTTTCATTCAAATTCAAATCAATTTGAACTCAAATTTAAACCAACCAATTGCTAATTCAAAAGAATTCAGATGAAGATATGGAAAAAACTTCTAAACATAAGAAAAAATTATATAAAATATTTTTCATGTGAAGAATAAGAGGACGAGATAAAGGAGGTGCAAGGGATTTGAATTTGAATTGTTTTTCTCATCCAATTAGATTTTTAACCCAACCAAATTAGGTTAAACCCAATTGAACTATTAAACTCAATTAATTAGATAGAAAATAGCTTTGATCAAATTTTAATCAAATTAAAAATTAATCGAGCTCAAATCTTAATCATATCAGGAATCGAACATCCTTAGCGATTAGGTCATCTCATAACCTAATCGGGTTAAACCAAATTGAATCCAATTCAATTAGATTCAATCTAAACCTCAATATTCAATCAAATTAAATTAATTAGGAATCTAATTACTAATCAATCATCCTATAATTCATCAATAATTAGTAAATTAATTTATTATAATTTTTGTATAGGGTTAATCATCAATCGAATTGACTGTTTTACCCTAAAATGATTCTCAATCGTTGATCAGCCATATGATCAGTCAGAAACTTCTTTTGAGTGTGACCCCATAGGTTCAAACCTAAGCCAGTAGTATGAAAATAATCTTTCTATACCAATCAAAGTGACCATCTAGTAATGATACCCGATGTCCGGATAGGTCGAAAGATTGCAAAGATCATTCAAGAACCTATTGGTATATGGTTACCATATAATTCATCTCTTTGACTGAAATGCTCAAGGTGACCTAGGATTTAACTGCCAACCCTGATATGGTCATCCATATTGTATTTCAATTTTTAAAATCCATCACATGGATTATTCTGATCAAGATTTTATCAAATTGAAACACACTGATATATTAACTCCTACTTATTCTGAGGGATCAATTCCATCTTGACTCATACACCGACTTCGCAAGTACTTGACTATGTCCAAAAATCTTTTATCACTGAATTAAAAATTTGGATAGTCCAGCATCAAAGCATAGTGAGTTACTTGCAAGTCACTATGGTGATCTCAGGTCGGAGGGACACTTATACCTATATCCTTCATGAGCTACTCTTGACAGCAGGGTGCTCAACAATTAGTCACGTTCAGTGAAATGTACTCCTACGTCTCACTTGCATGCTATGCCAGTGTCTCCACACTCCTTGGTTAAGAGGACAATCAATGACACACAATGATCTATACTTGATATAGCTATCGTCCTAATAATAATATATCATTTGGTCATGAACTTAAGGTTTAAGGACTAAACAATATATCCTTCTATATCGAATCAAATAGTCCTAAGAACTTCATCACATAACAGAAGTTCAAAATGAGATGTATATAGTGATAAGAAAACTAAAAAATATTTATTAATTCAACAATTCATATATAATTATAATGATAAGCACAACTATCAAGAGACTGATGATTGGCTTTGGGACATAATTCCCAACAACTTCCACTTGGACTATAGTCAATTGGTACAGTATCATATACCCATCTTTGATTTGTAGTCTTTGAACTCTTTGACGCTGAGGGTTTTAGTAAATGGGTTGGTCAGGTTTTCTTTTTCATCAATCTTTTAAAGCTCGACATCATCTCAATCCACGATCTCTCAGATCAGGTGGTAGCGGTGCAGAATGTGCTTGATCTGCTGATGTGACTTCGATTCCTTCACTTGAGCAATGGCACCAGTACTGTCATAGTATAACAAGATGGGGCTATCTAAGGAGGGTGCCACTCTAAGCTCATTGATGAACTTTCGTAACCACACAGCTTCCTTTGCATCATCGAATGCTGCGATATATTCTGCCTCACAAGTAGAGTCTGCCAAATTATGCTGCTTGAAACTTTTGCAGTAGATTGCTCCATCATTTAGGGTATAAATATATTTCGACATGTTCTTTTATTGTCATGATCTGACTAAAAATTGAAGTCGGTAAACCCCACAAGTTTTAAGTTGGATTGTCCATAGATAAGTCACTGATCCTTAGTATTTCTCAAATATTAAGGATGATCTTTACGACCTTTCAATAATTCTCATCTAGATCGGACTGGTATCTACTCACTACTCTTAATGAGTATGCCACATCCAGTCGCGTACATGTCATGGCGTACATAATAGATCCCACTGTCGAAGCATATAGAATTCTACTCATATGCTCTCTCTCTTGAGGAGTTGTCGGACAATCACTCTTCGAAAGAGAAATTTCTTGATCTATCGAAAGATAGTCTTTCTTGAAATTCTCCATGCTGAACCCTTTCAGTACAGTATCAATGTACGTCAACTGAGATATTCAAGCAACCTTTTAGATCTATCTCTATAGATCTTCTTCCCAAAGATGAAGGATGCTTCTACCAAGTCTTTCATGGAGAACTGTGATGACAATCAAACTTTTATTCTTTATAATACAGGAATATTATTCCTGTTTAAGAGAATATCATCGATATAAAAAATAAGAAAGACTACCACAGAGTTATTAACCCATTTGTATATGCAGGGTTCTGTTAGAAATTGTATCCCAAAGTCAATCGTCAGTTTGTTGATGGTTGTGCTTATCATTGTAATTGTATATGAATTGTTAAATTAATAAATATTATTTGATTTTTTTATCACTGTGTACATCTCATTTTGCACTCTTGTTATGTGATAGAAATCCTTAGGACTATTTGATTCGATATAGAAAGATATATCGTTTAGTTCTTAAATGAGTTCGCGATCAAATGATATGCTATTACTAGGATGATAGACATATCAAGTGTAGGTCGTTGTGTACCATATAGGTTTATTGTCCTCTTAACCAAAGAGTATGGAGATGCTGGTATGGCATGTAGGTGAAATATAAGATTACATTTCACTGAATGTGACCAACTTCAGAGCACTCTGCTGTCAAGAGTCACTCCGAAGGGATATAGGTATAAGTATCCCTCCGACCTGAGATCACCACGATGACTTACAAGTAACTCACTATGCTTTGGTGCTGGACTACTTAAATTTTTAATTCAGCGATGAAAGATTTTTGGATATAGTCAAGTACTTGTGAAGTCGGTTTGTGAGTCAAGATAGAATTGACCCCTCCGAATAAGTAGGAGTTAATGTATCAGTGTATTTCAATTCAGTAAAACTTTGACCGAGGTAATCCATGTGATGGATTTTGAAAATTAAAATACAATATGGATGACCATATCAGGGTTGGCAGTTAAATCCTAGATCACCTTGAGTATTTGGATCAAAGGGATGAATTATACGGTAACTATATTCAAATAGGTTCTTGAGTGTTGCTTAGTATATATTCGACCTATCTAGACGTCGGATACCATTGCTAGATGGTTACTCTAATTGATACTGAAATCAGTTCCTGTACTGTCGGTTTAGATTCAAACCTATGGGATCACACACATTAGAAGTTTCTTCACTGATCACTTGGCTAATATGAAGAATCCCAATCAATAAGGACCTGGTAAAGAGTCTCACTAGACAGGGACTCTGCTGAAGAGTCCAACTGGACGGAGACTCTAGAGAAGAGTCCCACTAGACTTAGACCCTATCATTAATAGAGGATTAATTGGTGATTAGATTACTAATTAGCTCAATTTTATTGAGCATTAAAGTTTGAATCAAATCTGATTGAATTTGAATCAAATCTGATTGAATTTGATTCAATCAAGTCAAGTCTGATTAGGTTATGAGATGATCTAATCGGTAAGAAAGAAATGATCCTGATTTGATTGGATCTATGATTCAATTAATTTATTAATTTAATCAAATTTAATTGAGATTATAAGAGCCTAATTAGATTAGATTCATCATATTTTATTTAAATCTAATTGAATTGGATTTGAAAGAAATCCAATTGATTCAATCTTTGAGTCCTAAATGAGTAGGACTCTATCCCTTACACCACCTAAATTGTCTCACGCCTTTTCTCACCGCACAAAATTAGTTTATACATGAGAAAATCAAAAAATAATCTTTTTTTATTGTTCATTAAGGATAGAAATTGATTGGTTTTGATTTGAATTCAAATTAGTTTGAATTTCAACTTAAAACCTTATCCATATCTTTCCACATGTTGGCTACTTTTAAAGGGATCTATTGTGTATGAGAAAAAGAGGTCTTCCCAACTGATTTTTATGTTCAATTTTTTTTGATACATCTCTCTTTAAGTTAGATAAGGGTGAGAAAAAGTTGAAATCAAATTGAAATTCAAAAGAGTTTGAATTGCAACAAACTCTAGCCCTTATCTTATTTTATCTGGTTTGTGTGGCAACCATAAAAAGGCCACAAGTTTGTATGCCAATTGAAGAGAGATCTTCACCATGAGATATCAGAGAGAAAGAGGATCAAAAATACTTTTTTGGGATGTGAGGATTGAGTGGGTTTTCTTTCTCCTTGGCGTGAACAAAAGAGGAGACCATTCTCCTCTTGGGTGAGAGACCTAGAACTGTTTTAGGTTTTTGGGTGAGAAAAAAACCAAAGAGAAGAAAGTCTTCATCTAAATTTTCTTTACCATCCAGCATCTTTCTCTGATCCATCTTCGATATCAAAAAGGTTCGAGATGATCTAAGAAGGAGATCAAGTCAGATTTACCATCAGAAGCCGACTGCACGAGCTAGCACTCCCGCGGAGGGCTGATCAATTCGAGGAGCTTCGTGTGGACCATCTGTAGAAGTTAGATGCTTGTGTGGCTACTCGACATCAGTGAGAGCTTTATACGATGCTTACCAATAATGAAGATCATCAATCCACAAAAAGATGATGAGTTTTGAACTCTACCGACATAATCTAAAGGTTAGATCAAATTTCGAGCATCGATATGATCGATGTAGTTTTTTATTTTATTTCAAATTTTATATATAAATTTTTTATACCATAGATCCTTAATAGTAGTTTAGATCTGATCTAAGGCATGTTTAGAATATTAAAATTTTTAATCTTTTATTATTCTGCTATAAAATTTTAAAAATACATACTTTGAACTATCCATTTTTCTTTCAGAATTTCTCTCCATTCTTAATGAAGCCATACATTCTGATCACTTTATCAAAATGCATATTTCAACTCCGAGATGCCTGCTTAAGTCCATAGATGGACCTTTGAAGCTTGCACACCTTAGACTCATCTGTGGATATGAAACCTTCAGGTTGTATCATATACACCTCTTCTTCTAGCTCTCCATTTAGAAAGATTATTTTCGCATTCATTTGCCAGATTTAATAGTCCAGATTTAATAGCTCTCTTTTTCTTCAGGTTGTATCATCCATTTTCACATCTATCGCAAGCATAATCCGAATAGACTTGAGCATTGCCACAGAAAAAAACATCTCATCATAGTCAATACTATAATACTGACGGTAATCTTTGGCAACCATATGAGCTTTATAGGTTTTCACCTTTCCATCTGCACCCCTCTTCTTTTTGAAGATCCACTTACACCCTATGAATTTTACCCCTTCAGGTGGGTCAATCAATGTCCATACATCATTGATTTTCATAGACTCTATTTTGAATTTTATGGCTTCCAGCCACTTATCAGAGTCAGATCTCTACATCGCATCCATATAGGTGATCAGATCCTCATTGTTCTCATCGAGTTCAACTAGATCTCCGTCCCAGACTAAGAAACTATAGTATCTATCCGGTTGATGCAGTACTCTGTCGGATCTTCTTAAAAATATTTCTATGATAGGTTCCGGATTTGATCTAATCAAGTCCGACTCTATGGGTTTACTAGATTGTATCGGTTCTTCTACCGACCAAACTTCATCAAGTTCAATCTCTGAGGTATTAGTTCCTTCACTAAGAAACTTCTTTTCTAAAAAGACTGCTCTATTGCTGATGAACACTTTCTGTTCGTCAGTAAGGTAGAAGTAATATCCCTTGGTCTCTTTTGGGTACCCTACAAATAGATATTTATCAGACCTAGGTCCAAGCTTGTCAGTTTTCAAATATTTGACATGAGTTGGACATCCCCAAATCCTAAGATGAGAGAGTGCTAGCTTACACCCTATCCACATCTCATGTGGTGTTTTACTTACCGAGTTATTCGAAACTTTATTTAAAATATAACAAGTCAACTCAAGTGCTTATCCTCAAAAAGAAATCAGCAGACTTGTAAAGCCCATCATGGATCGAACCATGTCTAACAGAATTCGATTCCTCTTTTCTAATACACCATTATGCTGTGGTGTTTTAGGAGGGATCCATTGTGAGAGAATCTCATTGTTGCCCAGCTATGCAACCCAAGAGGGGGGTGAATTGGGTTTCTAAAAAATTTTAAGCCCAACAGATTACTTATGAAGATCAAAACAAAAAATTTAATTCAATATTAATTACCTAAGCAGGAATGCAAGAATTAAAGAAATAAAGTGAAGCGATAAAGCACACCACAAACACAAGGATTTATAGTGGTTCGGTGCTAACCTTGCACCTACATCCACTCCCCAAGATCCTACTTGGGAATTTCAATCCACTATCCTTTGTATTCAACCCGAATACAAAACGTCGGAAACTCCGACACTAGCTATCCCAAGCTAGATCACTTATTTTTCGGGTACAAGTAAATCCAAAACACTCCGATTTCAGGTTCGGATCAACCTTTCCTTGTTTTGGAAATCCTCCAAAAACAAGAACAAAAACTCACAAAGAGTAAGAAAATTTTGAGCACAGATTAATACAATAACAGCTCCTTAATTGAGCGAATATAACAATAAAAGCTTTACTCAAATGAAGAACCCCTTTTTCAGATTTTCTCAAAGTGGATGAACGCTTGAATGCTTGAGAAGAGGTTGATTGTTGATTGAAGATCTCTTGAAAGCTTTGAACGATCTCTAGATCAAGGTTGAAACAATAGGCGTGAAGAATTCTCTCCTTGAAAGATCTTGCTTTTCTCTTTCACAATCTCTCTGGTATATTGTGGATCCTCTCTCTTTTTCTTTTTGGATTTTTCGTTGATCTCAGGCTTTTTCTTGCAAATTTTGGATCCTTTCTTCTATTCTTCTCGTTTTTGATTTCACGTTTGATCCGCTATTTAATCTGCAATTTCTTTCATCATTTTAAGCATTTTGTAGCATTAGAAGCAAGAGAAAATAATTTAGGTAGATAAAGAGCCGTTAGAGGATTTTTAGGAAGCATAAATGACAATTAAAATGGGCAAAAAAATAGCCGTTGCTGATATTTCCCGTCGCAGGGGTCGACTCATGAGTCGACTCATGCTTCAAGGGTCGACTCATGAGTCGACCTCTGTTGCAAAAACCAGAGAATGCGTTTCTGGAAATTCTTGGCTCAAATTAGCAGGGGTCGACTCATGAGTCGACTCATGCCTTGTGGGTCGACTCATGAGTCGACTCACAGGTCGTGCCAAGCCAGAAAACTAGCGTGCCAAGGAGAATTTTTGTGTGCCAATCAGCTCACAGTGCCATGAGTTGACTCATGAGTCGACTCATGCACTTTAAACCTTCATAACTTCAAAAATATAAGTCCAAACACAATGAAATTTTCACCAATAGATTTCAAATCATTTGTTCTACCAAATGGTACTATCAAATCAGGATTTTAGTGAAATTACGATTTTGCCTTTGAAGAGCATAAGGACTTTTTCATTTTAAAATTATTTGTATCCCTTCAATCTGCTTTGTAATCATCAAAATCAATCTAGGAGCAACAATCTCCCCCTTTTTGATGATGACAAAATATTTGAACAAAAATATTTATGTTAATGCATTAATTTCAAAAGAATCCATTATAGGTGTATATGCTTGAAAAGAGTATGATTCTTTTGGCATGTAATATAAATGCAAAAATAGTTTGTCCATTTTCTTAAAGATTTGAAAAGGGTATTAGATCATTTTGAGTTCAAGATATATTAGAGCAAGAGAAGAGAAATAAATTTTGCAATGTATCAGAGCAAAAAAAATAATTTTTTTTATTTTTTTTTTATAATGTTATCAGAAAAGATTTTATAATGTATCGGAGCAAGAAAATTTTATAATATATCAGAGAAAATTTCACACTGTATTAGAGCAAATGTCAGAGAAAATTTCACACTGTATCAGAGCAAATGTTATAATATATCAGAGAAACTTTCTCACTGTATCAGATCAAATGTTATAATTTATCAGAGAAACCTTCACACTGTATCGGATTAAATTTTATCATGCATCAGAGCAAGTTAAAAGAAATTGTAGGGTGTATCAGAGTAAAACAAATTTCTTAAGATGTATCAAGGTGAATAAAATTTTAAAAGATGTATCAGAGCAAGTTTGAATTTTGAAATATATCAGAGCATATATAAAAAATACTTATTTGCATTGTACTTATGATTTTGCTTTTGATGGATGACTTTTTGTTTAAGTTCTGTCTGATACCAAATTTCGATACCAAATTTCTCAAAGTTTTGTTTAATCTTTCAATCCTTGTTTTTGTTTAATTTCTCCAATATTTGTTTAATTTCTCCAATATTTATTTTAATCTTCCAATCTTTGTTTTTGTTTAATTTCTCCAATATTTGTTTTAATCTTCCAATCTTTATTTTTGTTTAATTTCTCCAATATTTGTTTAATTTCTCCAATATTTGTTTTAATCTTCCAATCTTTGTTTTTGTTTAATTTCTCTAATATTTATTTTAATTTCTCCAATATTTGTTTTAATCTTCCAATATTTGTTTTTGTTTAATTTCTCCAATATTTGTTTTAATCTTTCAATATTTGTTTTTATTTAATTTCTCCAATATTTGTTTTAATCTTCCAATCTTTGTTTTTGTTTAATTTCTCCCCCTTTTTCTCATAATTTAGGATTTTGCTTTTTGTCTAATTTCAATTTTTGTTTTTGTTTAATTTCTCTCCCTTTTTGACATCATCAAACATAGTTAACTCTTCCTTTTCTTTTTCTGAAATATTGTTTAATTTCTTCCTCTTTAGAGTTTTTCACAGATGTTTGCTCCCCCTTAATATAGCAATTATCAACAGCAAACAACATCAAGGAGAAGACAATATTTCCACAAGAAGAAAATATATAACCAAAATATGATCGATATCATTACAAAGAGGTAGAAATATAGGTAAAAGATGATTCCATTAATATCATAATTATTTCAATACATAGTTCTTAAAAATAAAATTCAACCAGCTAATTGTCAATACATGGCCTCAAGGTATAGATCCTAGAACAAGATACTAACTCCTAGGACCTAGTAAAGATCAAGATAAGTTAATGATCGGAGTCATTAGATATAGGGTGAGGAGATGATGGATTAGAAGTGCGTCCTCTACCCCGTCTGCCTCTGCCACGAGTAGGAGGGCGAGATGAACTGGGTGGCTGAGAACGCTGAGATGCTAGGGACTGAACAGAAAGGGTGAGTCTAATAGAATCAAGTACGTTCAGTGCTCTGGAAATAGATTGAAGTAGAGCAGTGAACTGGGTGGTAGCATGCTCACTTGATCCTCGGATCTCTTTCCTCAGTAATTCATATCCACCTTCTAGTGCTCCTCTGAGCCTGCCAGCCTCTGCAGTGAGGTCTGTGACCTCAATAGTAGACTCCTGTGGCTGGGGATGGGCCAATGCAAGGACTTGCCCTTGCAAGTCAAGAACTCTGCTAGTCAGTCTCCAGACTGTGTCCTCAAGCTGCTGTATCTTGACGGACTGATCTGAAATCATCTGAAATACAGTGGAGATGTGGGGAGTAATGGTCTGATCAGAAGAGGTAGCTCCAGGTGCAAAAGAAGTACTACTCCACTGGCTAGACAGCAAAGAAGCCACACGCTGAGATATATGCTCGATCTGATCATCAGCCAGTTTGAACTCTGAATGAGGTGCTCTGCTCTCTGGCTGATACACTGGTGTGGGCATCCTAGTAAACTCAGAAGGGCCAGCCTCAGTATCAGGAATGAACTGGGTATCTGGTGAAGCTGCCCTGAAGTCATGTACAGGAGAAGATGGACCTTCTTCTTCTACTCTGCCTTCAGTTCTGTCTTCAGCTCTTTCCTCAGTTCTTTCTTCAGAGCCCTTGATCCAACCACCAACAGTCTTTGTAATTCCCATTCGATGCAGGCTGTGTTGGTTGAAAGTGTCCACATGTGAGAGCTTGGTAGGTGTCTCCCCCTCACAGCTAACTCCAAACCTCCTAAATACTCTAGTAAGGGCCATACCATAAGGCAAGTGTGCCTTGCATCTGTTCAAAGTTTCTCTCATGGCCTCTATCATAAGTGCAGGGAGGTTTAGGGGGGTCTGAGTGATGATATGAAACATTACACATACATCTCTGCCAGATAGTAGATCATGCCTACCACTCCTAGGAAAGAAGAGTTTTGTTACAATCTGATGCAGGACCCTCATCTCAATGGACAAAATCTTTGCTTCCAATTTGTTTAAATTTCCTGAAAAAGCTTCTCCTAAGATAATTCTGATCCCTTCTTCTTTAATTGGGAGTTCCATATATGAGTATCCTTCACTAGGAAACTGAAGTATTTCTCCCAATATCCTAGAATCCAGGCAGATATCAATTCCCTTGACTGTTGAAGTCACTGACCCATTTCCATAATTTAGGTTCTGGTAGAACTCTCTAACTAGATCAACATAGGTGACTTCCTTAAGAGAGCAATAAAGTTCCCATCCTTGATTTTTGATCTTGGTAGCAAAAGTAAAGCCTTCTTTCTCAAAGAACCGAAAATCTATATTTTTCCCGATTTCTACTTTTCTATCAGAAAGAGGATTTACACTGGGGCTTATGGAGGATTGAGAGAGACCTTGAGCAGGTACTGAAACTGGATCGGGAACACTGGAAGACTGAGCATGCCTTTTCTTTCGGACAATTTCCTCAGGCTCACGGATTGATTTCCTTCTTTGGGGAAGTTTCATCTTTGGAGCCATATCCAATAAAGTAGCAGACAAGAAGACTTGAATTGAGAGGAGGAGGGATCACAAGAGAGTAAAGAGAAATTTTAGTGGAGAAAGGAAGTGGATTTTGGAAGTTCGGTGAAGTGCTAGGGCACGTTCAAACCGCGCCAAGCAAAGCGAGAAAGCACAGAAAATCCTTTTGAAGGAGGCGATTTTTGGTGGAGAGTAGGAGGGAGAATTGCCTCATAATTGATCCTTGGATTTGGAGCAAGAAGAGTTGGAGAAGACGGCTTTTGGAAGAAGAACGATGGGAAGATGAGTCGTCTCACAAACAGGGTTCCCGTTTAAAAACAATGAGCCTGTGGGAAGTTTGTGGGATTTACAAGTTTGCCATTGAGTCGACTCATGGGGGTCGACTCATGAAGTTCAGAAATTCAGAAAAAATGCAAATAAATTCCAGAAAAATTCGAAATTTTGGGAGAAAGAATTTTGCTCAATGATAAGTTTTTAGAGTGATAAATCTGAGCTTTTGGGACCAGGATAGATGTTGAAAATTGAGCTCTAAGATTTTTTGACATCTATTCTTTGGAAATTGAGAAATTTCAGACAAATGGATCTAGAATTCCTAGATTTCTCCTAATTTCACAGAATCTATCCACACTAAGGGCCTTTGTAAAGATATCGGCTAATTGATTTTCAGTGCAAACATATTCAAGAATTATATTTTTGTTTTGAACATGTTCTCTTATAAAATGATGTCTTATTTCAATATGTTTAGATCTTGAGTGTTGAATTAGATTTTTAGATAGATTTATGGCACTTGTATTATCACATTTTATTGGTGTTTCATTAAGTTTGATTCCAAAATCTTCGAGTTGTTGCTTAATCCACAAGATTTGAGCACAACAACTTCCGGCTGCAATGTATTCGGCCTCAGCCGTAGACAGTGCCACCGAATTTTGTTTCTTGCTAAACCATGAGATTAGGTTTACTCCAAGAAATTGGCAAGTTCCACTTGTGCTTTTTCTATCTAATTTACATCCAGCAAAATCAGCATCAGAATATCCTAACAAATTAATTTGTAAATCCTTAGAGTACCACAACCCTATAGTTTGTGTACCATTTAAGTATCTAAGGATTCTTTTAACAGCATTCAAATGAGATTCCTTAGGATTAGATTGATATCTTGCACATAAGCAAACACTAAACATGATATCAGGCCTACTTGCAGTTAAATACAATAATGAACCAATTATACCTCTGTAGTATTTTAAGTCTACGCTTTTACCTTCATCATCCTTGTCAAGCTTACTTGAGGGACTCATTGGTGTGCCAATTGGTTTGCAGTTCTCCATTCCAAATCTTTTGAGTAGTTCCTTGGTGTACTTGCTTTGGGTGATGGAGATTCCCTCTTTTGATTGTTTGATTTGGAGTCCAAGGAAGAAGGTGAGTTCTCCCATCATGCTCATCTCGAACTCTCCCTGCATAAGCTTAGCAAAGTCTTGACAAAGGGATTCATTAGTAGACCCAAAAATTATGTCATCAACGTAAATTTGTATAATTAGCATATCATTTTGGTTTCTTTTAATAAATAGGGTTGTATCTACATTGCCTCTTGAGAAACCATTATTTAGTAGAAATTTGCTTAGCCTTTCATACCATGCTCTAGGTGCTTGTTTTAGACCATATAAAGCTTTATTTAATCTAAAGACATGATTGGGAAAAGCATGATTTTCAAATCCAGGGGGTTGTTCTACATATACTTCTTCAGAGATATATCCATTTAAAATGTACTTTTAACATCCATTTGAAATAACTTGAAATTCATAAAGCAAGCATATGCAAGTAGAAGTCTAATAGCTTCTAATCTAGCAACAGGTGCAAAGGTTTCATCAAAATCAATTCCTTCTTCTTGATTATATCCCTTAGCAACCGGTCTTGCTTTATTTCTAATTACATTTCCATGCTCATCTAATTTGTTTCTAAAGACCCATTTTGTACCAATTATTGAATAATCTTTAGGTCTTTTCACTAAGGTCCAAACATTATTTATTTCAAATTGATTAAGTTCTTCTTGCATAGCATTAATCCAGTTATGATCATTCTCAGCTTCTTCAAAAGTTTTAGGTTCAAGTTGAGATACAAATGCACAATGATTAAGTACATCTCTAAGTGAAAAACGTGTTTTTTACCCCATGCATAGGATCACCAATTATTAACTCCTTAGGGTGGTTGTGAACATATCTCCATTCCTTGGGTAAGTCATTTGTACCTTGAGGTTGTTCTTGAACTTCTTCACCTTTCTCATTTTGTTTGTCTTCTTGATCCTTGTCTTCTGGAGTTGCTGAGTCTTTCAGAGTGATCTCCTTCATACTTTCTATTAGTGGATCTGCATCATCAACACCCTCATTCTTCCTTGAAGGAAGATCGTTAGATTCATCAAAGACAACATGTATGGACTCCTCAACTATTAAAGTTTTTTTGTTGAAAACTCTAAATGCTTTACTAGTGGAGGAGTAACCTAGAAGGATTGCTTCATCTGATTTTGCATCAAATTTACCAAGTTTTTCTTTGCCATTATTTAATACAAAACATCGGCAACCAAAAACATAAAAATATACAATATTTGGTTTTCTTCCTTTCCAAAGTTCATAGGGGGTTTTCTTTAAAAATTGTCTAATTAAAGCACGATTTAAAATGTAACATGCTGTGTTAATAGCTTCTGCCCAAAAATATCTTGAAGGTTGCTTTCACAAAGCATGGTATGGGCCATTTCTTCTAAGGTTCTGTTTTTTCCTTTCTACTACCCCATTCTGTTGGGGTGTCCTAGGAGCAGAGAAGTTATGGCCAATTCCATTTTCATCACAAAAATTTTCAAAGTCATGATTTTCAAATTCTGTTCCATGATCACTTCTAATATTTTGAATTGAAAACCCTTTTTCATTAGTGACTTTTCGATGAAATTTAGTGAAAATTTGAAAAGTTTTATTTTTGTGAGCTAAAAAGAAAACCCAAGTAAAACGAGAGTAATCATCAATTATTACAAATCCATATCGTTTTCCTCCTAGACTAGTGGTTCTAGTTGGTCCAAATAAATCCATATGTAAGAGCTCTAAAGGTCTAGAAGTTGAAACAGTGTTTTTGGATTTAAATGATACTCTAGTTTGTTTACCTAATTGGCATGCATCACAAATTCTATCCTTTTCAAAATTCAGTTTTGGCAAACCGAGAACTAAATCCTTTTTAATTAATTTTGAGAGAGAATGCATGCTAATGTGTGCAAGTCTACGATGCCACAGCCAACTAGTCTCATTTATTTTAGCACTTAAGGAAACTAGGCATTGCATGTCTAATTTAGTTAAATCATTCAAGTCTACCATATAAACATTGCCATGCCTATGTCCTATAAATTTAATGCCATCGTTAATAGGACTTGTCACAATGCAAACAGATGATTCAAAACTTACTTTATATCCTTTATCACAGAATTGACTAATGCTAAGTAAGTTATGCTTTAAAACCTTTAACTAATAAAACATTCTCAATGTATTTGGAGGGAGTGATACCAATGTTACCTATCCCGATGATCTTTTCTTTGCCATTATCTCCAAAGGTGACCATCCTCTATCCTTAGCATCAAGCGTGATGAATTGTGATTCATCACCAGTCATGTGTCTCGAGCATCCGCTGTCAAGATACCATTTCCTGTTTCCTTCTTGGGATGCTAGACACACCTGCAAGCAAAGGTCAAGTTTCTGTCTTAGGTACCCAAGCTTTCTTGGGTCCTTTCAGGTTAGTCAGAATGGTTCCTTTGGAACCCATATTTTCTTTGTGTTTGCATATTTGTTAATAAGACATGTGTATGATTTATGTCCTATTCTTCCACATTTAAAACAAGTAATATTTGTAGACTTGTTACTTGAATAATTTACATAAATATCCTTCAGAAATTTTTGTTTCTTCAGGGGTTTATAACCAAGTCCAGCCTTATCATATATAGCTTTCTGATTTTCAAGGATCATATTTAGTTTGTTTGAACTTAAGGTGAACTTATCTACTATAGATTTCAGCTTGTTCATTTCATCCTTTAAGTTTTGATTTTCTTGAATCAAGGTGAATTTTTCAATTGAAAGATTTTCAGCTTGTTTCACTAAGGACTGATTTTCCAATTTCAGCTCTTTGTTTTTCTTCCCTAGTTTCTTTAATTCATCAATTGAATCATAGAATGCTTCATGCAATTCTTCAAAAGTAAATTCACTAGTGGATTCAGAAGTTACCTCATTTTCATGTGCCATCAGGCACAGATTGGCTTGTTCTGTTGAGGTTTCCTCGTCGGAGCTTGAGTCATCACTCGCACTCCAGGTCGCCATCATTGCCTTCTTTTTTTTTTCCTTTTTGACTGCGAACTTCTTTGGACCTTTCTTCAATTGTGGACATTCGGATCTGAAATGTCCGGCTTCTTGC